>NW_024394387.1:0-11589 GCF_016617805.1 Bactrocera tryoni
AGCGACAGAGTATTTGCTACAAGTTTGCAATCTTAAATTAAGGTGTAAAATTGATTGTTTGGTACATACATATAATTCAACCGATGTCAAGATGCGTAAAAATCTGAATTTTACATATTTATGCAAATTAGCCGTTTTGATGTTATTGGAGCTTTCATAGAGTTGTCGTAGAGCCATAACGACAGTGTTTTTGGAGCAATTTCAGAATCTTAAGATAATGTGTAGAATCGATTTTTCGAAACATACACATTAAGCAATCGATGTCAAGTTGCGTAAAAATATGAACTTTACATATTTATGCAAATTAGCCATTTTGATGTTATTGGAGTTGTCATAGAGCTGTCCTATAGCAATAGCGACAGTGTATTTGGAACAATTTTACAATCTTAAATTAAGATGAAAAATTGATTTTTTTGTACATACATATTATGCAATCGATATCAAGATGCGTAAAAATATGAACTTTACATATTTATGCAAATTAGCCGTTTGGTGTTATTCGAGTTGTCATAGAGTTTTTCTATAGCAATAGCGACAGTGTATTTGGAACAACTTTGCAATCTTAAATTAAGGTGTAGGATCGATTTTTTGATACATTTACTTCAAGAAATCGATATCAAGTTGCGTAAAAATATGAACTTTACATATTTATGCTAATTACCCTTTTTGAAGTTATTGGAGTTGTCATAAAGTTGTTCTATAGCAATAGCGACAGAGTATTTGCTACAAGTTTGCAATCTTAAATTAAGGTGTAAAATTGATTGTTTGGTACATACATATAATTCAATCGATGTCAAGATGCGTAAAAATCTGAATTTTACATATTTATGCAAATTAGCCGTTTTGATGTTATTGGAGTTTTCATAGAGTTGTCCTATAGCAATAGCGACAATGTATTTGGAACAACCTAACAATCCTAAATCAAGGTGTATAATTGATTTTTTAATACATACATACACATTAAGCAATCGATATCAAGATGCGTAAAAATATGAACTTTACATATTTCTGTTAATTAGCCGTTTTGATGTTACTGGAGCTTTCATAGAGTTGTCGTATAGCCATAACGACAGTGTCTTTGGAGCAATTTCACAATCTTAAGTTGAGGTGTAGAATCGATTTTTTGATACATACACATTAAGCAATCGATATCAAGTTGCGTAAAAATATGAATTTTACATATTTATGCAAATTAGCCGTTTTGATGTTATTGGAGTTGTCATAGAGTTGTCCTATAACAATAGCGACAATGTATTTGGAACAACTTTGCAATCTTAAATTAAGGTGTAGAATTGATTTTTTGATACATACACATTAAGCAATCGATATCAAGTTGCGTAAAAATATGAACTTTACATATTTATGCTAACTCGCCGTTTCGATGTTATTGGAGTTGTCATAGAGTTGTCGTATAGCCATAGCGACAGTGTATTTCGAGCAATTTCACAATCTTATATTAAGGTGTAGAATCGATTTTTTGATACATACACAATATGCAATCGATATCAGGTAGCGTAAAAATATGAACTTCACATATTTTTGCTAATTAGTCGTTTTGATGTTATTGGAGTTGTCATAGAGTTGCCCTATAGCAATAGCGACAGTGTATTTGGAAAAATTTTACAATCTTATATTAAGGTGTAGAATCGATTTTTTAGTACATACACTTTAAGCAATCGATATCAAGTTTCGTAAAAATATGAACTTAACATGTTTCTGTTAATTAGCCGTTTTGATGTTTTTGGAGCTTTAATAGAGTTGTCGTATAGCCAGAGCGACAGTGTATTTGGAGCAATTTCACAATCTTAAGTTAAGGTGTAGAATCGATTTTTTGATACATACACAATATGGAATCGATATCAGGTAGCGTAAAAATATGAACTTTACATATTTATGCAAATTAGCCGTTTTGATGCTATTGGTGTTGTCACAGAGTTGTTCTATAGCCATAACGACAGAGTCTTTGGAGCAATTTCACAATCTTAAGTTAAGGTGTAGAATCGATTTTTCGAAACATACACACTTTTAGCAATCGATATCAAGTTGCATAAAAATATGAACTTTACATATTTATGCTAACTCGCCGTTTTGATGTTATTGGAGTTGTCATAGAATTGTCGCATAGCCATAGCGACAAGGTATTTGGAGCAATTTCACAATCTTATATTAAGGTGTAGAATCGATTTTTTGATACATACACAATATGCAATCGATATCTGGTAGCGTAAAAGTATGAACTTCACATATTTTTGCTAATTAATCGGTTTGATGTTATTGGAGTTGTCATAGAGTTGCCATATAGAAATAGCGACAGTGTATTTGGAACAACTTTGCAATTTTAAATTAAAGTGTAAAATTGTTTTTTTGGTACATACATATTATGCAATCGATATCAAGATGCGTAAAAATATGAACTTTACATATTTATGCAAATTAGCCGTTTTGATGTTATTGGAGTTGTCATAGAGTTGTCCTATAGCTTTAGCAACAGTGTATTTGGAACAATTTTACAATCTTATATTAAGGTGTAGAATCGATTTTTTAGTACATACACATTAAGCAATAGATATCAGGTTTCGTAAAAATATGAACTTTACATATTTCTGTCAATTAGCCGTTTTTTGTTATTGGAGTTGTCATAGAGTTGCCCTATAGCAATAGCGACAATGTATTTGGAACAATTTTGCAATTTTCAATTAAGGTGTAAAATTGTTTTTTTGGGACATACATGTTATGCAATCGATATCAAGATGCGTAAAAATATGAACTTTACATATTTATGCAAATTAGACGTTTTGATGTTATTGGAGTTGTCATAGAGTTGTCCTATAGCAATAGCGGCAATGTATTTGGAACAATTTAACAATCCTAAATTAAGGTGTAGAATTGAGTTTTTAGTACATACATACACATTAAGCAATCGATATCAAGATGCGTAAAAATATGAACTTTACATATTTCTGTTAATTAGCCGTTTTGATGTTATTGGAGTTGTCATAGTGTTGTTCTATAGCAATAGCGACAGTGTATTTGGAACAATTTTACAATCTTAAATTAAGGTGTAGAATCGATTTTTTGATACATACACATTAAGCAATCGATATCAAGATGCGTAAAAATATGAACTTTACATATTTATGCCAATTAGCCGTTTTGAGTTTATTGGAGTTGTCACAGAGTTCTTCTATAGCAATAGCGACAGTGTATTTGGAACAACTTGGCAATCTTAAATTAAGATGTAAAATTGATTTTTTGGTATATATCAAGATGCGTAAAAATATGAACTTTACATATTTATGCAAATTAGCCGTTTTGATGCTATTGGAGTTGTCACAGAGTTGTTCTATAGCAACAGCGACAGTGTATTTGGAACAATTTTACAATCTTATATTAAGGTGTAGAATCGATTTTTTAGTACATACACACTAAGCAATAGATATCAAGTTTCGTAAAAATATGAACTTTACATATTTCTGTCAATTAGCCGTTTTTTTGTTATTGGAGTTGTCATAGAGTTGCCCTATAGCAATAGCGACAGTGTATTTGGAACAATTTAACAATCCTAAATTAAGGTGTATAATTGATTTTTCGGTACATACATGTTATGCAATCGATATCAAGATGCGTAAAAATATGAACTTTACATATTTATGCAAATTAGCCGTTTTGATGCTATTGGAGTTGTCACAGAGTTGTCCTATAGCAATAGCGACAGTGTATTTGGAATAATTTTACAATCTTAAATTAAGATGTAAAATTGATTTTTTGGTACATACATATTATGCAATCGATATCAAGATGCGTAAAAATATGAGCTTTACATATTTCTGCAAATTAGCCGTTTTGATGTTATTGGAGTTGTCATAGAGTTGTTCTATAGCAATAGCGATAGTGTATTTGGAACAAATTTACAATCTTAAATTAAGATGTAAAATTGATTTTTTGGTACATACATATTATGCAATCGATATCAAGATGCGTAAAAATATGAACTTTACATATTTATGCAAATTAGCCGTTTTGGTGTTATTGGAGTTGTCATTGGGTTGTTCTAGAGCAATAGCGACAGTGTATTTGGAACAACTTTGCAAACCTAAATTAAGGTGTAGGATCGATTTTTTGATACATACACATTAAGCAATCGATATTAAGTTGCGTAAAAATATGAACTTTACATATTTATGCTATTTAGCCGTTTTGATGTTATTGGAGCTTTCATAGAGTTGTCGTATAGCCATAACGACAGTGTATTTGGAGCAATTTCACAATCTTATATTAAAGTGATTTTTGGTACATACACATTAAGCAATCGATATCAAGTTGCGTAAAAATATGAACTTTACATATTTATGCTAACTAGCCGTTTTGATGTTATTGGAGTTGTCATAGAGTTTTCCTACAGCAATAACGACAATGTATATGGAACAATTTAACAACCCTAAATTAAGGTGTAGAATTGATTTTTTTGTGCAAGCACATTATGCAATCGATATCAAGTTGCGTAAAAGTATGAACTTTACATATTTATGCTAACTAGCCGTTTTGATGTTATTGGAGTTGTCATAGAGTTGTTCTGTAGCAATAGCGACAATGTATTTGGAACAACTTTGCAATCTTAAATTAAAGCGTAAAATTGATTTTTTGGTACATACATATTATGCAATCGATATCAAGATGCGTAAAAATATGAACTTTACATATTTATGCTAACTCACCGTTTTGATGTTTTTGGAGTTGTCATAGAGTTGCCCTATAGCAATAGCGACAGTGTATTTGGAACAAATTTACAATCTTATATTAAGGTGTAGAATCGATTTTTTAGTACATACACATTAAGCAATCGATATCAAGATGCGTAAAAATATAAACTTTACATATTTCTGTTAATAAGCCGTTTTGATATTATTGGAGTTGTCATGGAGTTGTCGTATAGCCATGGCGACAGTGTATTTGGAGCAATTTCAAAATTTTAAGTTAAGGTGTAGCATCGATTTTTTGATACATGCACATTAAAGAATCGATATCAAGTTGCGTAAAAATATGAACTTTACATATTTATGCTAACTCGCCGTTTTGATGTTATTGGAGTTGTCATAGAGTTGTTCTATAGCAATAGCGACGGTGTATTTGGAACAATTTTACAATCTTAAATTGAGATGTAAAATTGATTTTTTGGTACATACATATTATGCAATCGATATCAAGATGCGTAAAACTATGAACTTTACATATTTATGCAAATTTGCCGTTTCAATGTTATTGGAGTTGTCATAGAGTTGTTCTATAGCAATAGCGACAGTGTACTTGGAACAACTTTGCAATCTTAAATTAAAGTGAAAAATTGATTTTTTGGTACATACATATTATGCAATCGATATCAAGATGCGTAAAAATATGAACTTTACATATTTATGCAAATTAGCCGTTTTGATGTTATTGGAGTTGTCATAGAGTTGTCCTATTGCAGTAGCGACAATGTACTTGGAACAATTTAACAATCCTAAATTAAGGTGTAGAATTGATTTTTGGTACATACATATTATGCAATCGATATCAAGATGCGTAAAAATATGAACTTTACATATTTTTGCTAATTACCCGTTTTGATGTTATTGGAGTTGTCATAGAGTTGCCCTATAGCAATAGCGACAGTGTATTTGGAACAGTTTTACAATCTTAAATTAAGATGTAAAATTGATTTTTTGGTACATACATATTATGCAATCGATATCAAGATGCGTAAAAATATGAACTTTTACATATTTATGCAAATTAGCCGTTTTGATGCTATTGGAGTTGTCACAGAGTTGTTCTATAGCAATAGCGACAGTGTATTTGGAACAATTTTGCAATCTTAAATTAAGGTGCAGAATTGATTTTTTTGATACATACACATTAAGCAATAGATATCAAGTTGCGTAAAAATATGAACTTTACATATTTATGCTAACTAGCCGTTTTGATGTTATTGGAGTTGTCATAGAGTTGTCCTATAGCAATAGCGACAATGTATTTGGAACAATTTAGCAATCCTAAATTAAGGCGTAGAATTGATTTTTTGATACATACACATTAAGCAATCGATATCAAGTTTCGTAAAAATATGAACTTTACATATTTATGCTAACTAGCCGTTTTGATGTTATTGGAGTTGTCATAGAGTTGTCCTAAAGCAATAGTGACAGTGTATTTGGAACAATTTAACAATCCGAAATTATGGTGTAGAATTGATTTTGTGGTACATACACATTAAGCAATCGATAACAAGATGCGTAAAAATATGAACTTTACATATTTATGCTAACTAGCCGTTTTGATGTTATTGGAGTTGTCATAGAGTTGTCGTATAGCCATAACAACAGTGTCTTTGGACCAATTTTACAATCTTAAGTTAAGGAGTAGAATAGATTTTTCGATACATACACATTAAGCAATCGATATCAAGTTGCGTAAAAATATGAACTTTACATATTTATGCTAACTAGCCGTTTTGATGTTGTTGGAGTTGTCATAGAGTTGTTGTATAGCCATAGCGACCGTGTATTTGGAGCAATTTCAGAATCTTATATTAAGGTGTAGAATCGATTTTTTAGTACATATACATTCAGCAATCGATATCAGGTAGCGTAAAAATATGAGCTTGAAATATTTTTGTAATTAGCCGTTTTGCTGTTATTGGAGTTGTCATAGAGTTGTCCTATAGCAATAGCGACTGTGTATTTGGAACAATTTAACAATCTTAAATTAAGGTGTAGAATTGATTTTTTGGTACATACACATTATGCTATCGATATCAGGTAGCGTAAAAATATGAACTTTACATATTTTTTCTAATTAGCTGTTTTGATGTTATTGGAGTTGTCATAGAGTTGCCCTATAGCAATAGCGACTGTGTATTTGGAACAATTTTACAATCCTAAATTAAGGTGTAAAATTGATTTTTTGGTACATACACATTATGCTATCGATATCAGGTAGCGTTAAAATATGAACTTTACATATTTTTGCTAATTAGCTGTTTTGATGTTATTGGAGTTGTCATAGAGTTGCCCTATAGCCATAGCGACAGTGTATTTGGAACAATTTTACAATCTTAAATTAAGGTGTAAAATTGATTTTTTGGTACATTTATATTATGCAATCGATATCAGGTTGCATAAAAATATGAACTTTATATATTTATGCAAATTAGCCGTTTTGATGTTATTGGAGTTGTCATAGAGTTGTTCTATAGCAATAGCGACAGTGTATTTGGAACAATTTAACAATCCTAAATTAAGGTGTAGAATTAATTTTTTGATACATACACATTAAGCAATCGATATCAAGTTGCGTAAAAATATGAACTTTACATATTTATGCTAGTTAGCCGTTTTGATGTTATTGGAGCTTTCATAGAGTTGTCGTATAGCCATAACGACAGTGTCTTTGGAGCAATTTCACAATCTTAAGTTACGGTGTAGAATCGATGTTTTGATACATACACATTATGCAATCGATATCAGGTTGCGTAAAAATATGATCTTTACATATTTATGCTATTTAGCCGTTTTGATGTTATTGGAGCTTTCATAGAGTTGTCGTATAGCCATAACGACAGTGTCTTTGGAGCAATTTCACAATCTTAAGTTGAGGTGTAGAATTGAATTTTTGATACATACACACCAAGCAATCGATATCAAGTTGCGTAAAAATATGAAATTTACATATTTATGCTAACTAGCCGATTTGATGTTATTGGAGTTGTCATAGAGTTGTCCAATAGCAAAAGCGACCGTGTATTTGGAGCAATTTCACAATCTTATGTTAACGTGTATTATTTAGTACATCTACATTCAGCAATCGATATCAGGTAGCGTAAAAATATTAACTTTACATATTTCTGGTAATTAGCCGTTTTGCTGTTATTGGAGTTGTCATAGAGTTGTCCTACAGCAATAGCGACAGTGTATATGGAACAACTTCACAAGCTTATATTAGGGTATAGAATCGAACTTTTGATACATACACATTAAGCAATCGATACAAAGTTGCTTAAAAATATGAACTTTACATATTTTTGCTAACTAGCCGTTTGGATGTAATTGGAGTTGTCATAGAGTTGCCCTATAGCAATAGCGACAGTGTATTTGGAACAAATTTACAATCTTAAATTAAGGTGTAGAATTGATTTTTTGATACACACACATTAAGCAATCGACATCAGGTTGCGTAAAAATATGAACTTTACATATTTATGCTAACTAGCCGTTTTGATGTTACTGGAGTTGTCATAGAGTTGCCCTATAGCAATAGCGACAGTGTATTTGGAGCAATTTCACAATCTTATATTAAGGTGTACAATCGATGTTTTGGTACATACACATTAAGCAATCGATATCAAGATGCGTAAAAATATGAACTTTACATATTTTTGCTAATTACCCGTTTGGTGTTATTGGAGTTGTCATAGAGTTGTCCTACAGCAATAGCGACAGTGTATACGGAACAACTTCACAAGCTTATATTAAAGTGTAGAATCGATTTTTTAGTACATACACATTATGCAACCGATATCAGGTTGCGTAAAAATATTAACTGTACATATTTATGCTTACTAGCCGTTTTGATGTTATTGGAGTTGTCATAGAGTTGTCCTACAGCAATAGCGACAGTGTATATGGAACAACTTCACAAGCTTATATTAAGGTGTAGAATCGAATTTTTGATACATACGCATTAAGCAATCGATATCAAGTTGCGTAAAAATATGAACTTTACATATTTATGCTAACTAGCCGTTTTGATGTTATTGGAGTTGTCATAGAGTTGTCCTATAGCAATAGCGACAGTGTATTTAGAACAACTTTACAATCTTAAATTAAGATGTAAAATTTATTTCTTGGTACATACATATTATGTAATCGATATCAAGATGCGTAAAAATATGAACTTTACATATTTATGCAAATTAGCCGTTTTGATGTTATTGGAGTTGTCATAGAGTTGTCGTATAGCCATAGCGACAGTGTGTTTGAATCAATTTCACAATCTTATATTAAGGTGTAGAATCGATTTTTTGATACATACACAATATGCAATCGATATCGGGTAGCGTAAAAATATGAACTTTACATATTTATGCTAATTACCCTTTTTGAAGTTATTGGAGTTGTCATAGAGTTGTCGTATAGCCATAACGACAGTGTATTTGGAACAATTTTACAATCTTAAATTAAGATGTAAAATTGATTTTTGGTACACACATATGATTGCAATCGATATCAAGATGCGTAAAAATATGAACTTTACATATTTATGCAAATTAGCCGTTTTGATGTTATTGGAGTTGTCATAGAGTTGCCCTATAGCAAAAGCGACAGTGTATTTGGAAAAACTTTACAATCTTAAATTAAGGCGTAGAATTGATTTTTTGATATATACAAATTAAGCAGTCGATATTAGGTTGCGTAAAAATATGGGCTTTACATATTTATGCTAATTAGCCGTTTTGATATTATTGGAGCTTTCATAGAGCTGTTGTAATGCCATAACGACAATATATGTGGAGCAATTTCGCAATCTTAAGTTGAGGTGTGGAATCGATTTTTTAGTACAAGCACATTATGCAATCGATAACAAGATGCGTAAAAATATGAACTTTACATATTTCTGTTAATTAGCCGTTTTGATGTTTTTGGAGCTTTCATAGAGTTGTCGTATAGCCATAACGACTGTGTATTTGGAGCAAGTTCAAAATCATTTATTAAGGTGTAGAATTGATTTTTTTTGGGCATACACATAAAGCAATCGATATCAAGTTGCGTAAAAATATGAAATTTACATATTTATGCTAACTAGCCGATTTGATGTTATTTGAGTTGTCATAGAGTTGTCCAATAGCAAAAGCGACCGTGTATTTGGAGCAATTTCACAATCTTATGTTAACGTGTATTATTTAGTACATATACATTCAGCAATCGATATCAGGTAGCGTAAATATATGAACTTTAAATATTTTTGTAATTAGCCGTTTTGCTGTTATTGGAGTTGTCATAGAGTTGTCCTATAGCAATAGCGACAATGTATTTGGAACATATTTGCAATCTTATATTAAGGTGTAGAACCGATTTTTTAGTACATACACATTAAGCAATCGATACCATGTTGCGAAAAAATATGAACTTTACATATTTATGCTAATTAGCCGTTTTGATGTTATTGGAGCTTTCATAGAGTTGTTGTAATGCCATAACGACAATATATGTGGAGCAATTTCGCAATCTTAAGTTGAGGTGTGGAATCGATTTTTTGATACATACACATTAAGCAATCGATATCAAATTGCGTAAAAATATGTACTTTACATGTTTATGCTAACTAGCCGTTTTTATGTTATTGGAGTTGTCATAGAGTTGTCGTATAGCCATAACGACCTTGTATTTGAATGAACCTCACAATCTTATATTAACGTGTATAATCGATTTTTTAGTAGATAAACATTCAGCAATCGATACTAAGATACGTAAAAATATGAACTTTACATATTTTTGCAATTTAGCTGTTTTGCTGTTATTGGAGTTGTCATAGAGTTGTCCTATAGCAATAGCGACTGTGTATTTGGAACAATTTTACAATCTTAAATTAAGGTGTAGAGTTGATTTTTGCTACATACACATTATGCAATCGATATCAAATTGCGTAAAAATATGAACTTTACATATTTATGAAAATTAGCCGTTTTGATGTTGTTGGAGCTTTCATAGAGTTGTTGTAATGCCATAACGACAATATATGTGGAGCAATTTCGCAATCTTAAGTTGAGGTGTGGAATCGATTTTATAGTACATATACATTAAGCAATCGATATCAAGTTGCGTAAGAATATGTACTTTACATATTTATGCTAACTAGCCGTTTTGATGTTATTGGAGTTGTCATAGAGCTGTCGTATAGCCATAGCGACAGTCCATTTGGAGCAATTTCACAATCTTATATTAAGGTGTAGAATGGATTTTTTGGTACATACACATTAAGCAATCGATATCAAGATGCGTAAAAATATGAACTTTATATATTTTTGCTAATTAGCCGTTTTGATGTTATTGGAGTTGTCATAGAGTTGTCCTACAGCAATAGCGACAGTGTATATGGAACAACTTCACAAGCCTATATTAATGTGTAGAATCGATTTTTGATACATACACATTAAGCAATCGATATCAAGTTGCGTAAAAATATGAACTTTATATATTTATGCTAACTAGCCGTTTTGATGTTATTGGAGTTGTCATAGAGTTGTCCTATAGCAATAGCGACAGTGTATTTGGAACAATTTAACAATCCCAAATTAAGGTGTAGAATCGATTTTTTAGTACATATACATTAAGCAATCGATATCAAGTTGCGTAAAAATATGTACTTTACATATTTATGCTAACTCGCCCTTTTGATGTTATTGGAGTTGTCATAGAGTTGTCGTATAGCCATAGCGACCGCGTATTTGGAGCAATTTCGCAATTTTATATTAAGGTGTAGAATCGATTTTTTAGTACAAACACATTAAGCAATCGATATCAAGATGCGTAAAAATATGAACTTTACATATTT
>NW_024394388.1:0-13346 GCF_016617805.1 Bactrocera tryoni
CTATTTGGAAAAATGCCAGAATTTTACATTTAGGTATAAAACCGATTTTCTTGCATATACACATTTAGAAATCATTAGCTTCACACATTCAAGTTAATTAACCGTCATCATCTTACTCAAGTTGACAAAAAGCCATAACGGCAGTGCATTTGGAAGAAATTCCATAATTTTACATTTAGGTATAAAACCGACTTTCTTGCGTGTACACATTTAGAAATCCATATCAAGTTGCTTCAAATTATTAAATACACATACTGAAGTTAATTAACTTTCTTCATCTTACTAAAGTTGACATAAAGCCGTTATGGCAGTGCATTTGGAAAAAATTCCACAATTTTACATTTAGGTAATATAAAACCGATTTTCTTGCATATACACATTTAAAAATCAACATCAAGTTGCTTGAAATCATAAGCTTCACACATTAAAGTTATTTAACCTTCTTCATCTTACTGAAGTTGGCAAAAAGCCAAAACGGCCGTGCATTTAGAAAATTCCATAATTTTACATTTAGGTATAAAAACGATTTTCTTGCATGTACACATTTAGAAATTCATATCAAGTTGCTTCAACTCATTAACTTTACATATTAAAGTTAATTAGCTTTCTTCATTTCACCACAGTTGACATAAAGCCAAAGCCAAATCGATTTTTTTTGTACATACTCATTTAGCAATCTATGTCGGGTTGTTTCATATCAGGAACTTCACATGTGTAAGTGAATTACCCTTCTTTATCTTTATGAAGCTGACGTAAAGCCATAACGACAGTGCATTTGAAAAAATTCCACAATTTTACATTTAGGTAGAAAACCGACTTTCTTGCATATACACATATAGAAATCTATATCAAGTTGCTTCAAATCATTAGCTTCACATATTAAAGTTAGTTAACCCTCATCATCTTACTCAAGTTAACATAAAGCTATAACGGCAGTGCATGCGCAAAAATTTCAGAGATTTACATTTGGGTATAAAACCGATTTTCTTGCATATACACATTTAGAAATCCATATCAAATTGCTTCAAATCAATAGCTTCACATATTAAAGTTAATTAATCCAGTTGGAAAAATGCCAGAACTTTAAATTTAGGTATAAACCCGATTTTCTTGCATATACACATTTAGAAATCATTAGATTCACATATTCAAGTTAATTAACCGTCATCATCTTACTCAAGTTGACATAGAGCATTAACGGCAGTGCAGTTGGAAGAAATTCCATAATTTTACATTTAGGTATAAAACCGACTTTCTTGAGCGTACAAATTTAGAAATCCTTATCAAGTTGCTTCAAATTATTAAATTCACATACTGAAGTTAATTAACTTTCTTCATCTTACTAAAGTTGGCATAAAGCCTTAACGGCAGTGCATTTGGAAAAATTCCACAACTTTACATTTAGGTATAAAACCGATTTTCCTGCATTTAAACATTTAGCAATCCATATCGAGTTGATTCAAATCATTAAATTCACACTCTAACGTTAATTAACTTTCTTCATCTTACTAAAGTTGGCATAAAGCCATAACGGCAGTGCATTTGGAAAAATTCCACAATTTTACATTTAGGTATAAAACGGATTTTTCTGCACGTAAATATTTAGAAATTCATACCAAGTTGCTTCAACTCATTAACTTTACATATTCAAGTTAATTAACCTTCGTCATCTTATAGAAGTTGGCATAAAGCCATAACGACAGTGCATTTGGAAAAATTCCATAATTTTACATTTAGGTATAAAACCGATTTTCGTGCATACACACATTTAGAAATCATTAGCTTCACATATTCAAGTTAATTAACCATCATCATCTTACTCAAGTTGACATAAAGCCATAACGGCAGTGCATTTGGAAAAAATTCCATATTTTTACATTTAGGTGAAAAACCGACTTTCTTGCATATACACATATAGAAATCTATATCAAGTTGCTTCAAATCATTAGCTTCACATATTAAAGTTAGTTAACCCTCATCATCTTACTCAAGTTAACATAAAGCTATAACGGCAGTGCATGCGCAAAAATTTCAGAGATTTACATTTGGGTATAAAACCGATTTTCTTGCATATACACATTTAGAAATCCTTATCAAATTGCTTCAAATCATTAGCTTCACACATTGAAGTTAATTAACCCATTTGGAAAATGCCAGAATTTTACATTTAGGTATAAAACCGATTTCCTTGCATATACACATTTAGAAATCATTAGCTTCACATATTCAAGTTAATTAACCGTCATCATCTTACTCAAGTTGACATAAAGCGATAACGGCAGTGCATTTGGAAAAATTTCCATATTTTTACATTTAGGTAAAAAACCGACTTTCTTGCATGTACAGATTTAGAAATCCTTATCAAATTGCTTCAAATTATTAAATTCACAGACTGAAGTTAATTAACTTTCTTCACCTTACTAAAGTTGGCATAAAGCCATAACGGCAGTGCATTTGGAAAAATTCCACAATTTTACATTTAGGTATAAAACCGATTTCCCTGCTTTTAAACATTTAGCAATCCATATCGAGTTGATTGAATGCATTAACTTCACATATTCAAGTTAACTAACCTTCGTCATCTTATAGAAGTTGAAATAAAGCCATAACGACAGTGCATTTGGAAAATATTCCATAATTTTACATTAGGTATAAAACCGATTTTTTTGCATATACACATTTAGAAATACATATCAAGCTGCTTAAAGTTATTAACTTTACTTATTAAAATTAGTTAACCTTCTTTATCTAACCAAAGTTGACATAAAGCCATAACTACAGTGCATGCGGAAAATTTTCAGAGATTTACATTTAGGTATAAAACCGATTTTCTTGCATATACACATTTAGAAATCCACAACAAATTTCTTTAAACCACTTGTTTCATATATTAAAGTTAATTAGCCTTCTTCATCTTACTGAAGTTGGCATAAAGCCAAACCGTCAGTACATTTGGAAAATTCCAGAATTTTACACTTAGGTATAAAAACGATTTTCGTGCATGTAAACATTTAGAAATTCATATCATGTTGCTTCAACTCATTAACTTTACATATTCAAGTTGACTAACCTTCGTCATCTTATAGAAGTTGACATAAAGCCATAACGGCAGTGCATTTGGAAGAAATTCCATAATTTTACATTTAGGTATAAAACCGACTTTCTTGCGTGTCCACATTTAGAAATCCATACCAAATTGCTTCCAATCATTAGCTTCACATATTAATGTTAATTAATCTATTTGGAAAAATGCCAGAATTTTACCTTTAGGTATAAAACCGATTTTTTTGCATATACACATTTACAAATCATTGGCTTCACATATTCAAGTTAATTAACCGTCATCCTCTTACTCAAGTTGACATAAAGCCATAACGGCAGTGCATTTGGAAGAAATTCCATAATTTTACATTTAGGTATAAACCGACTTTCTTGCGTGTACACATTTAGAATTCCTTATCGAGTTGCTTGAAATTATTAAATACACATACTGAAGTTAATTAACTTTCTTCATCTTACTAAAGTTGGCATAAAGCAATAACGGCAGTGCATTTGGAAAAATTCCACAATTTTACATTTAGGTATAAAACCGATTTTCCTGCATTTAAACATTTAGCAATCCATATCGAGTTGATTCAAATCATTAAATTCACACTCTAAAGTTAATTAACTTTCTTCATCTTACTAAAGTTGGCATAAAGCCATAACGGCAGTGCACTTGGAAAAATTCCACAATTTTACATTTAGGTATTATAAAACCGATTTTCTTGCATATACACATTTAAAAATCAATATCAAGTTGCTTGAAATCATTAGCTTCACATATTAAAATTATTTAACCTTCTTCATCTTACTGAAGTTGGCAAAAAGCCAAATCGGCGGTGCGTTTAGAAAATTTCATAAATTTACATTTAGGTATAAAAACGATTTTCTTGCATGTACACATTTAGAAATTCATATCAAGTTGCTTCAAATTATTAAATTCACATATTAAAGTGAATTAGCTTTCTTCATCTCACCACAGTTGACATAAAGCCATAACGGCAGTGCATTTGGAAGAAATTCCATAATTTTACATTTAGGTATAAAACCGAATTTCTTGCGTGTCCACATTTTGAAATCCATATCGAATTGCTTCAAATCATTAGCTTCACATATTGAAGTTAATTAACCGTCATCATCTTAGTCAAGTTGACATAAGACCATAACGGCAGTGCATTTGGAAAAAATTCCATAATTTTACATTTATGTACAAAACCGACTTTCTTGCGTGTACACATTTAGAAATCCTTATCAAGTTGCTTCAAATTATTAAATTCACATACTGAAGTTAATTAACTTTCTTCACCTTACTAAAGTTGGCATAAAGCCATAACGATAGTGCATTTGGAAAAATTCCACAATTTTACATTTAGGTATAAAACCGAATTTCCTGCATTTAAACATTTAGCAATCCATATCGAGTTGATTGAATACATTACCTTCACATATTCAAGTTAATTAACCTTCGTCATCTTACAGAAGTTGGCATAAAGCCATAACGACAGTGCATTTGGAAAATATTCTATAATCTTACATTAGGTATAAAACCAATTTTCCTGAATTTAAACATTTAGAAATCCATATCGAGTTGATTCAAATCATTAAATTCACATTCTAAGGTTAATTAACTTTCTTCACCTTACTAAAGTTGGCATAAAGCCATAACGGCAGTGCATTTGGAAAAAATTCCATAATTTTACATTTATGTACAAAACCGACTTTCTTGCGTGTACACATTTAGAAATCCTTATCAAGTTGCTTCAAATTATTAAATTCACATACTGAAGTTAATTAACTTTCTTCACCTTACTAAAGTTGGCATAAAGCCATAACGATAGTGCATTTGGAAAAATTCCACAATTTTGCATCTAGGTATAAAACCCATTTAAACATTTAGCAATCCATATCGAGTTGATTCAAATCATTAACTTCACATATTCAAGTTAATTAACCTTCGTCATCTTACAGAAGTTGGCATAAAGCCATAATGAAAGTGCATTTGGAAAAAATTCCATAATTTTACATTTAGGTATAAAACCGATTTTCTTGCATATACACATTTAGAAATACATATCAAGCTGCTTAAAGTTATTAACTTTACATATTAAAATTAGTTAACCTTCTTCATCTAACCAAAGTTGACATAAAGCCATAACGGCAGTGGATGCGGAAAATTTTCAGAGATTTACATTCAGGTATAAAACCGATTTTCTTGCATATACACATTTAAAAATCCAAAACAAAATTTCTTCAAACCATTTGTTTCACATATTAAAGTTAATTAACCTTCTTCATCTTACTGAAGTTGGCATAAAGCCAAACCGTCAGTACATTTGGAAAATTCCAGAATTTTACACTTAGGTATAAAACCGATTTTCTTGCATGTAAACATTTAGAAATTCATATCATGTTGCTTCAACTCATTAACTTTACATATTCAAGTTTACTAACCTTCGTCATCTTATTGAAGTTTACATAAAGCCATAACGGCAGTGCATTTGGAAGAAATTCCATAATTTTACATTTAGGTATAAAACCGACTTCCTTGCGTGTCCACATTTAGAAATCCATACCAAATTGCTTCAAATCATTAGCTTCACATATTAAAGTTGATTAATCTATTTGGAAAAATGCCAGAATTTTACATTCAGGTATAAAACCGATTTTCTTGCATATACACATTTAGAAATCATTAGCTTCACAAATTCAAGTTAATTAACCGTCATCATCTTACTCAAGTTGACATAAAGCCATAACGGCAGTGCATTTGGAAGAAATTCCATAATTTTACATTTAGGTATAAACCGACTTTCTTGCATGTACACATTTAGAAATCCTTATCAAGTTGATTGAAATTATTAAATACACATACTGAAGTTAATTAACTTTCCTCATCTTACTAAAGTTGGCATAAAGCCATAACGGCAGTGCACTTGGAAAAATTCCAAAATTTTACGTTAAGGTATAAAACCGATTTTTCTGCATTTAAATATTTAGCAATCCATATCGAGTTGATTCAAATCATTAAATTCACACTCTAAAGTTAATTAACTTTCTTCATCTTACTAAAGTTGACATAAAGCCGTTATGGCAGTGCATTTGGAAAAAATTCCACAATTTTACATTTAGGTATTATAAAACCGATTTTCTTGCATATACACATTTAAAAATCAACATCAAGTTGCTTGAAATCATAAGCTTCACATATTAAAGTTATTGAACCTTCTTCATCTAACTGAAGTTGGCAAAAAGCCAAAACGGCCGTGCATTTAGAAAATTCCATAATTTTACATTTAGGTATAAAAACGATTTTCTTGCATGTACACATTTAGAAATTCAAATCAAGTTGCTTCAACTCATTAACTTTACATATTAAAGTTAATTAGCTTTTTTCTTCTCACCACAGTTGACATAAAGCCAAGACGGTAGTGATTTTGGAAAAATTTCACAATCTTATATTTAGGTATTAAATCGATTTTTTTTGTTTATACTCATTTAGCAATCTATGTCGGGTTGTTTCATATCAGTAACTTCACATGTGTAAGTGAATTACCATTCTTTATTTTAGTAAAGCTGACATAAAGCCAAAACGGCAGTGAATTTGGAAATTTCCAGAATTTTACATTTAGGTATAAAACCGATTTTCTTGCATATACACATTTAGCAATCCATATCAATTTACTTCAAATCATTAGCTTCACATATTAATATTAATTAACCTTCTTCATCTTACAGAAGTTGGCATAAAGCCAAAACGCCAGTGCATTTGGAAAATTCCAGGATTTTCCATTTAGGAATAAAACTGATTTTCTTGCATGTACACATTTAGATATTCATATGAAGATGCTTCAATTCGCTAACTTCATATATTAAAGTTAATTAACCCTCTTTATCTTACTGAAGTTTGCATAAAGCTAAAACGACAGTGCATTTGGAAAAAGTCCACAATTTTACATTTAGGTATAAAACCGATTTTCTTGCATATAGACATTTAGCAATCCATATCAAGTTACTTCAAATCATTAGATTCACATATTAAAAATAATTAACCTTCGTCATTTTACAGAAGTTGACATAAAGCCATAACGGCAGTGCATTTGGAAAATATTCCATAATTTTACATTTAGGTATGAAACCGACTTTCATGAGTGTACACATTTAGAAATCCTTATCAAGTTGCTTCAAATTATTAAATTCACATATTAAAGTAAATGAACTTTCTTTATCTTACTAAAGTTGGCATAAAGCCATAATGGCAGTGCTTTTGGAAAAATTCTACAATTTTACATTTTGGTATAAGACCGATTTTCCTGTAACTAAACATTTAACAATCCATATCGAGTTGATTCAAATCATTAACTTCACATGTTCAAGTTAATTAAACTTTATCATCTTACAGAAGTTGACATAAAGCCATAGCGGCAATGCATTTGGAAAATATTCCATAATTTTACATTTAGGTATAAAACCGACTTTCTTGCGTGTACACATTTAGAAGTCCGTATAAATTTGCTACAAATTATTAAATTCACATATTATAGTTAATTTACATTTCTCACGTTACCAAAGTTGACAGAAAGCCATAACGACAGTGAATTTGAAAAAATTCCACAAATTTACATTTATGCATAAAACCGACTTTCTCGCATATACACATTTAGAAATCTATATCAAGTTGCTTCAAATCATTAGCTTCACACATTAAAGTTAATTAACCCTCATCATCTTACTCAAGTTGACCAAAAGCTAAAACGGCAGTGCATTTGGAAAAATTTCCACAATTTTACATTTGGGTATAAAACCGAGTTTTTTGTATGTACACATTTAAAAATCAATAGCAAGTTGCTTCAAATCATTCTTCTTCTTCTTAACTGGCGTAGACACCGCCTATGCCATTATAGCCGAGTTAACAACAGCGCGCCAGTCGTTTCTTCTTTTCGCTATGTGGCGCCAATTGGATATTCCAAGCGAAGTCAGGTCCTTCTCCACTTGGTCTTTCCAACGGAGTGGAGGTCTTCCTCTTCCTATGCTTCCCCCGGCGGGTACTGCGTCGAATACTTTCAGACCTAGTATGACCTAGCCAGCGTAGCCGCTGTCTTTTAATTCGCTGAACTATGTCGATGTCGTCGTATATCTCGTACAGCTCATCGTTCCATCTAATGCGATATTCGCTGTGGCCAATGCGCAAAGGACCATAAATCTTTCGCAGAATTTTTCTCTGGAAAACTCGTAACGTCGACTCATCGGTTGCTATCATCTCCCAAGCCTCTGCACCATATAGCAGGACGGGAATTATGAGCGACTTATAGAGTTTAGCTTTTGTTCGTCGAGAGAGGACTTTACTTTTCAATTGCCTTCTCAGTCCGAAGTAGCACCTTTTGGCAAGAGCAATCCTGCGTTGGATTTCCAGGCTGACATTGTTGGTGGTGTTAATGCTGGTTACTAAATAGACGAAATTATCTACAACTTCAAAGTTATGACTGTCAACAGACAGAGTGTAGTGTGGGTGCACACACTTACGCTTTGGGGCGCTGATCAACGCTTTGTTTTGATCTGTGTGTTTCTAGTAATAGAAAACACCGTGGATTTGAGCCTCCTTAGGCAGATACCCACGTTTAACCACATTGGATTCTGTCAACAGTGACGAGAGAGTCAAGTCGCGAGTGCGACGACTGTTTGTTTGATGACAGGAGATATTTCGTTTCGCCCTCGTTCACTGCCAGACTAATTTTCTGTGCTTCCTTGTCCAGCCTGGAGAAAGCAGAACTAACAGCGCGGGTATTGAGGGCGATGATATCAATATCATCGGCATACGCCAGCAGCTGTACACTCTTATAGAAGATGGTACCTTCTCTATTTAGTTCTGCAACTCGAACTATTTTCTTCAGAAGCAGGTTGAAGAAGTCGCACGATAGGGAATCGGCTTTTCTGAAACCTCGTATGGTATCGAACGGCTCGGAGAGGTCCTTCCCGATTCTGACGGAGCTTGTGGTGTTTCTCAACGTCAGCTTACACAGCCGTATTAGTTTTGCGAGGATACCAAATTCAGACATCGCGGCATAAAGGCAGCTCTTTTTCGTGCTGTCAAAAGCAGCTTTGAAATCGACGAAGGGGTGGTGTGTGTCGAATCTCCTTTCACGAGTCTTTTCCAAGATTTGGCGCATGGTGAATATCTGGTCGGTTGTTAATTTTCCAGGTCTGAAGCCACACTGATAAGGTCCAATCAGTTTGTTGACGGTGGGCTTTAATCTTTCACACAATGCGCTCGATAGAACCTTATATACGATGTTGAGGAGGCTAATCCCACGGCAGTTGGCGCAGATTGTGGGGTCTGCTTTTTTATGGATTGGGCAAAGCATACTTAAATTCCAATCGTTCTGCATTTTCTTGCATGTACACATTTAAAAATAAATATCAAGTTGCTTCAAAGCATTAACTTTACATTTTAAAGTTAATTAACTTTCTCCATCTCACCAAAGTTGACATAAAACAATAATGGCAGTGATTTTGGAAAAATTCCACAATCTTATATTTAGGTATTAAATCGATTTGTTTGTATATACTCTTTTAGCACTCTATGTCAAGGTGTTTCAAATCAGTAACTTCACATATTAAAGTTAATTAACCTTCGTCATCTTACTGAAGTTGGCATAAAACCAAAACGACAGTGCATTTGGAAAATTCCACAATTTTACACTTATTTAAAAAACCGATTTTCTTGCATATACACATTTAGAAATCCATGTCAAGTTGCTTCAAATCATTAGCTTTACATATTAAGGTTAATTAACCTTCATCATCTTACTCAAATTGACCTAAAGCTATAACGGCAGTGCATTTGGAAAAAGTTCCGTAATTTTACATTTAGGTATAAAATCGATTTTCTTGCATGTACACATTTCAAAATCAATATCAGGTTGCTTCGAATGATAAGCTTCACATGTTAAAGTTAATTAACCTTCTTCATCTTACTGAAGTTGGCATAAAACTAAAACGGCCGTGAATTTGGAAAATTCCATAACTTTACATTTAGGTATAAAAACGATTTTCTTGCATGTACACATTTAGAAATTCATATCAAGTTGATTCAACTCATTAACTTTACATATTGGAGTTAATTAACTTTCTTCATCTTACTGAAGTTGGCATAAAGCCAAAACGGCAGTGCATTTGGAAAATCTCAGAATTTTACATTTAGGTATAAAACTGGTTTTCTTGCATGAACACATTGCTTCAAATCGCTAACTTCATATATTTAAGTTAAATAACCTTCTTCATCTTACTGAAGTTGGCATAAAGCTAAAACGACAGTGCATTTGGAAAAAGTCCACAATTTTACATTTAGGTATAAAACCGATTTTCTTGCATACACACATTTGGCAATCTATGTCGAATGGCTTCAAATCATTATCTTCACATATAAAAGTTAATTAACCTATTTGGAAAAATGCCAGAATTTTACATTTAGGTATAAAACCGATTTTCTTGCATATACACATTTAGAAATCATTAGCTTCACATATTCAAGTTAATTATTCGTCATCATCTTACTCAAGTTGACATAAGACCATAACGGCAGTGCATTTGGAAAAAATTCCATAATTTTACATTTAGGTATAAAACCGACTTTCTTGCGTGTACACATTTAGAAATCCTTATCAAGTTGCTTCAAATTATTAAATTCACGAACTGAAGTTAATTAACTTTCTTCATCTTACTAAAGTTGGCATAAAGCCATAACGGCAGTGCATTTGGAAAAATTCCACAATTTTGCATTTAGGTATAAAACCGATTTTCCTGCATTTAAACATTTAGAAATTCATATCAAGTTGCTTCAACTCATTAACTTTACGTATTCAAGTTAATTAACCTTTTTCATCTTATAGAAGTTGACATAAAGCCATAACGACAGTGCATTTGGAAAATATTCCATAATTTTACATTAGGTATAAAACCGATTTTCCTGCATTTAAACATTTGGCAATCCATATCGAGTTGATTCAAATCATTAAATTCACATTCTAAAGTTAATTAACTTTCTTCATCTTACTAAAGTTAGCATAAAGCCATAACGGCAGTGCATTTGGAAAAAATCCACAATTTTGCATT
Organism: Bactrocera tryoni; assembly: GCF_016617805.1. Lineage (NCBI taxonomy): Eukaryota > Metazoa > Arthropoda > Insecta > Diptera > Tephritidae > Bactrocera > Bactrocera tryoni. The sequence goes on from NW_024394388.1 coordinate 11,152, forward strand.
TAGGTATAAAACCGATTTTCCTGCATTTAAACACTTAGCAATCCATATCGAGTTGATTCAAATCATTATCTTCACATATTCAAGTTAATTAACCTTCGTCATCTTACAGAAGTTGGCATAAAACCAAACCGGCCGTACATTTGGAAAATTCCAGAATTTTACATTTAGGTATAAAACCGAATTTCTTGCGTGTACACATTAAGAAATCCTTATCAAGTTGCTTCAAATTATTAAATTCACATACTGAAATTATTTAACTTTCTTCACCTTACTAAAGTTGGCATAAAGCAATAACGGCAGTGCATTTGGAAAAATTCCACAATTTTACATTTAGGTATAAAACCGATTTTCCTGCATTTAAACATTTAGCAATCCATATCGAGTTGATTCAAATCATTAAATTCACACTCTAAAGTTAATTAACTTTCTTCATTTTACTAAAGTTGGCATAAAGCCATAATGAAAGTGCATTTGGAAAAAATTCCATAATTTTACATTTAGGTGTAAAACCGATTTTCTTGCATATATTCATTTAGAAATCCACAACAAATTTCTTCAAACCATTTGTTTCACATATTAAAGTTAATTAACCTTCTTCATCTTACTGAAGTTGGCATAAAGCCATAACGGCAGTGCATTTGGAAAAAATTCCATAATTTTACATTTAGGTATAAAACCGACTTTCTTGCGTGTACACATTTAGAAATCTTTATCAAGTTGCTTCAAATTATTAAATTCACATACTGAAGTTAATTAACTTTCTTCATCTTACTAAAGTTGGCATAAAGCCATAACGACAGTGCATTTGGAAAAATTCCACAATTCTACATTAGGTATAAAACCGATTTTCTTGCATACACACATTTAGAAATCCATATCAAATTGCTTCAAATCATTATCTTCACATATTAAAGTTATTTAACCTATTTGGAAAAATGCCAGAATTTTACATTTAGGTATAAAACCGATTTTCTTGCATATACACATTTAGAAATCATTAGCTTCACATATTCAAGTTAATTATTCGTCATCATCTTACTCAAGTTGACATAAGACCATAACGGCAGTGCATTTGGAAAAATTCCATAATTTTACATTTAGGTATAAAACCGACTCTTGCGTGTACACATTTAGAAATCACTTATCAAAGTTGGCACAAATTATTAAATTCACATACTGAAGTTAATTAACTTTCTTCACCTTACTAAAGTTGGCATAAAGCCATAACGGCAGTGCACTTGGAGAAATTCCACAATTTTACATTTAGGTATAAAACCGATTTTTCTGCTATTAAACATTTAGCAATCCATATCGAGTTGATTCAAATCATTAAATTCAAACTCTAAAGTTAATTAACTTTCTTCATTTTACTAAAGTTGGCATAAAGCCATAACGGCAGTGCATTTGGAAAAAATTCCATAATTTTACGATCAGGTATTAAACCGATTTTCGTGCATACACACATTTAGAAATCCATATCAAATTGCTTCAAATCATTAGCTTCACATATTAAGTTAATTAACCCATTCGGAAAAATGCCAGAATTTTACATTTAGGTATAAAACCGATTTTCTTACATATACACATTTAGAAATCATTAGCTTCACATATTCAAGTTAATTAACCGTCATCATCTTACTCAAGTTGACATAAGACCATAACGGCAGTGCATTTGGAAAAAATTCCATAATTTTACATTTAGGTATAAAACCGACTTTCTTGCGTGTACACATTTAGAAATCCTTATCAAGTTGCTTCAAACTATTAAATTCACATACTGAAGTTATTTTGCTTTCTTCACCTTACTAAAGTTGGCATAAAGCAATAACGGCAGTGCATTTGGAAAAATTCCACAATTTTACATTTAGGTATAAAACCGATTTTCCTGCATTTAAACATTTAGCAATCCATATCGAGTTGATTCAAATCATTAAATTCACACTCTAAAGTTAATTAACTTTCTTCATTTTACTAAAGTTGGCATAAAGCCATAATGAAAGTGCATTTGGAAAAAATTCCATAATTTTACATTTAGGTGTAAAACCGATTTTCTTGCATATACACATTTAGAAATCATTAACTTCACATATTAAAGTTAATTAACCTTCTTCATCTTACTCAAGTTGACATAAGACCATAACGGCAGTGCATTTGGAAAAAAATCCACAATTTTACATTTAGGTATAACACCGACT
>NW_024394389.1:0-2281 GCF_016617805.1 Bactrocera tryoni
GTTGGGCAGCTTGTCAAGTTCTTCATACTCACCCATTTCGTCCTCTCTCTTTTTCTGCCCGTAAATGCGTCCGCTTGTCCTCTACTGTATATACAATTTTACCAGTCGTTCAAGTTTTTCGATCCTTTATATCAGTGTTTCCCAAAGTGCACGATAACGCCCCCTTGTGGGCGCTGCAGGTGTCAAGTTGCTGGTTATAGTAAAAGTTTCGTTTAGAATACTCCGTAAATATACATAATATATAGGTCACAATAATTAATTTGAAGTTATAGTGGTTTTTAAAGAGGTGAAAAAATGGGGGCGCTAAAGAAATATTTCTTCTCAAAGTGGGCGGTAGACAAAATAAGTTTGGGAACCACTGCTTTATATGCACAACATTTTGACTAGTTATAACCAGTGGAAAAAATATTCTAGTACTACATGCCGATACTCACTTCGTTTGTTTGTCTGTTTCTTGAATTTTTGTGCGCATTACATTGTTGGTACTATGGGTTTGTGTTGACAAAAATATGTAAACAACAACAATAATGCAACACCGCTGCGGCTATGTGGAATGCATTGATCGTGTTAGTCGAAGACTGCCGCACGAAAAGAAAGTATTCGCTGCTTCTAGATGCTATTTTAAAAAACTTTACCACCAAAATTCACGCTTACTACACCCGTCTGGGCAGCAAAAACAGTCGAATTGTGAAGAGAGAATTTTATGGTGGATAGCTACGTCGAGCAGAGCACACCGAGCACTTCGCTTGGGGTGTTATTGCCAAAATAAAAGTGGACCCTTTTACTCTGCCCATGCCCGGCATCAGCTTCCTCAAACACATACTCACAAACACTCACGAGAGCGGTTCGTTAAGTATGTATATAGTGTACAAGAGAACACAAACACTTTCAAAAGTGGCAACTTATTTTTCAAAATATGTATCTTTTTTCTCTATACATTTGACTCAACGATGCTTCAACTACTAATATTTTTTTAAATAAGGAAACAAAACGAAGTCCACCTTATTGACCAAATATTGCGCCGGGGTTACCCTTCTCTAGTCGGTTTATATATACTATATACATATAATGGATATTAGAAATGGTTGGCATTCATTATAGGGCAGTCCACCTTCTTCGAAAGAATACAACGTTTCCTTTCATCACACAACAGCCGCGACATATTCTAAATGCCGTTAAAACAAACACGGAGTTTGCTTCTTCAGGATGGGTAGTAAAGGTCTGTTGTGATATATGGGCTATCGAACTATGAATCTATGAAATTATCGGATTCTGCTCCTATATATTGGTAGTATCGATCAGTGCTAGTATCGAAAGCGTTTTGCTCGCTTATCCGCTTGTATGCTAAAAACACGTTCGATGGGCCATTTGAAGCGATGCGATGGCGACAGCGGTGATGGTGGTCAAGTGTGCGGCAGTTGGCAGTAGGCGTACATATATTAGTCGTTCTCGGTGCGTCCTGTTCCCTGCTTTCATTCACATTGCGTTACGGTTTTCCGTCGTTTTTTTTAGCCGGCCGGTTGTTCCTATGTGTATATCGTGCGGTTTATATTGCCTTCACTGCTGCAGTTGACGAGCCAAAAATGCAAATTACCAGCGAGAAATGTGAGTTTGCCTCACATGTCGTTTGGTCGTTCGGTTGGCCGCCTCGAAACGTGAAAGGATGCAATTTGGTTCTGCGTTGTTTGTGTTTATATATCTTCACATGTATACACTGGTATATATACTCATTGTATATATATACACATTTGCAATTACGCGAGTGTGGTGTGTTGTGTTTGCGTAGGGCTGACGTTGCCTCTTGTGGGAAGACTGGCGTTGTTGCAGCGCTTGTTTGTTATTTCTGACTATAGTCCGAATACGGCAACTGACTACCGCCAAAATTGATGCGCTGCATTATCGCAGAGTTTTCTAAAGCTGCTTATAGTCAAAATTCTGTAAGAATGGAGTACATACGTCTTACAAAGAAAACCGAGAAACTTCGAATGACCAATATATGGGTTTTGGTCAGTTTCATCAAATGAAATTTTTTATACAAATTTCAGCAACACTTCTAATAAGATTGTAAGTTCTTAGAAGAACTAGAACCCTATCGTTCAGTTTGGATGGCAAGTATTTCTTCGGCGATTGCACCATTGCCCTAGGCAATAAGCCATGACCAATGTCTTGAAAATATTTCAAAAGCTTTCAATTTATGCTATATGTTGTAGTGGTCTGAATCAGCGGTACCCCCGGTGAAGAGGACGTATGAATTGATATCTCAAAACGTAAGGGGCTTTTT
>NW_024394390.1:0-9333 GCF_016617805.1 Bactrocera tryoni
TAGATGAAGAAAGTTAATTAACTTAAATATGTTAAATTAATGATTTAAGGCAATTCAATATCGACTGCTAAATGTGTATATTCAAGAAAATCGACTTTATTCCTGAATATAAGGATGTCGAATTTTTACAAATGCACTGCCGTTACGGCTTTATGTCACCTTGGGTAAGATGAAGAAAGTTAATTAACTAAAATATGTTAAATTAATGATTTAAGGCAATTCAATATCGACTGCTAAATGTGTATATACAAGAAAATCGTCTTTATACCTGAATATTAGGTTGTCGAATTTTTACAAATGCACTGCCGTTATGGCTTGATGTCAACTTCGGTAAGATAAAGAAAGTTAATTAACTTAAATATGTTAAATTAATGATTGAAGGCAATTCAATATCGACTGCTAAGTGTGTATATACAAGAAAATCGACTTTGTACCTGAATATAAGCATGTCGAAGTCTTCCAAATGCACTGCCGTTATGGCTTTATGTCAACTTCAGTAAGATGAGGAAGGTTAATTAACTTAAATATGTTAAATTACTGATTTAAAGCAACTCAATATCGACTGCTAAATATGTATATACAAGAAAATCGACCTTATACCTGTATTCAAGATTGTCGAATTATTCCAAATGCAGTACCGTTATGGCTTTATGTTTACTTCAGTAAAATAAAGAAGCATAATTAACTTTAATATGTTAAACTAATGATTTGAAGCAACTCAATATCGATTGCTAAATGTGTATACACAAGAAAGTCGACTTTATACCTGCACATAAGATGGTCGAATTTTTACAAATCCACTACCGTTATGGCATTATGTCAACTTCAGTAAGATGAAGAAAGTTAATTATCGTAAATATGTTAAATTAATAATTAAAGGCAATTCAATATCGACTGCTAAGTGTGTATATACAAGAAAATCGACTTTATACCTGAATATAATATATTGAAATTATTCCAAATAATTATCTTAAATTTTTTTTAATTATCATATATATGTTAAATTAATGATCTAACCTGACCTGAATATAAGATTGTCGAATTTTTCCAAATGCACTGCCGTTATGGCTTTATGTCAACTTTAGTAAGATGAGGAAGGTTAATTAACTTATATATGTTAAATTAATGATTTAAACAACCTCAATATCGACTGCTAAATGTGTATATTCGAGAAAATCCACTTTATTCCTGAATATAAGAATGTCGAATTTTTACAAATGCACTGCCGTTACGGCTTTATGTCAACTTTGGTAAGATGAAGAAAGTTAATTAACTAAAATATGTTAAATTAATGATTTAAGGCAATTCAATATCGGCTGCTAAATGTGTATATACAAGAAAATCGTCTTTATACCTGAATATTAGATTGTCGAATTTTTACAAATGCACTGCCGTTATGGCTTTATGTCAACTTCGGTAAGATGAAGAAAGTTAATAAACTTAAGTATGTTAAAATAACGATTTAAGGCAATTCCGTATCGACTGCTAAGTGCGTATATACAAGAAAGTCGACTTTATACCTGAATATAAAATTTTCTAATTTTTACAAATGAAGTGCGGTTATGGCTTTATGTCAACTTCAGTAAGATGAAAAAAGTTAATTATCTTAAATATTTTAAATTAATGATTAAAGGCAATTCAATATCGACTGAAAAATGTGTATATACAAGAAAATGGACTTTTTACCTCAACATAAGATTGTCGATTTCTTCCAACTGCAGTGCCGTTATAGCTTTATGTCAACTTCGGTAAGATGAAGAAGGTAAATTAACTTCAGTATGTTAAATTAATAATTTAAAGCAACTCAAAACCGACTGATTAATGTATATATACAAGAAAATCGACTTTATACATGAATATAAGAATGTCGAATTCTTCCAAATGCTCTACCGTTATGGCTTTATGTTTACTTCAGTAAGATGAAGAAGCATAATTAACTCTAATATGTTAAACTAATGATTTGAAGCAACTCAATATCGATTGCTAAATGTGTATACACAAGAAAGTCGACTTTATACTTGAACATAAGATTGTCGAATTTTTACAAATCCACTGCCGTTATAGCTTAATGTCAACTTCGGTAAGATGAAGAAAGTTAATTAACTTAAATATGTTATATTAATGATTTAAGGCAATTCAATATCGACTGCTAGGTGTGTATATACAAGAAAATCGACTTTATACCTGAATATAATATTGTGGAGTTATTCTAAATAATTATCTTAAATTTTTTTAAATTATCTTATATATGTTAAATTAATGATTTAACCTGACCTGAATATAAGATTGTCGAATTTTTCCAAATGCACTGCCGTTATGGCTTTATATCAACTTTAGTAAGATGAAAAAGGTTAATTAACTTAAATATGTTAAATTAATGATTTAAAGCAACTCAATATCGACTGCTAAATGTGTATATTCAAGAAAATCCACTTTATTCCTGAATATAAGAATGTCGAATTTTTACAAATGCACTGCCGTTACGGCTTTATGTCAACTTGAGTAAGATAAAGAAAGTTAATTAACTAAAATATGTTAAATTAATGATTCAAGGCAATTCAATATCGACTGCTAAATGTGTATATACAAGAAAATCGTCTTTATACCTGAATATTAGATTGTCGAATTTTTACAAATGCACTTCCGTTATGGCTTTATGTCAACTTCGGTAAGATGAGGAAAGTTAATAAACTTAAGTATGTTAAATTAATGATTTAAGGCACTTCAATATCGACTGCTAAATGTGTATATACAAGAAAATCGACTTTATACCTGAATATAAGATTGTCGAACTCTTCCAAATGCACTGCCGTTATGGCTTTATGTCAACTTCAGTAAGATGAGGAAGGTTAATTAACTTAAATATGGTAAATTAATGATTTAAGGCAATTCCGTATCGACTGCTAAATGTGTATATACAAGAAAATCGACTTTATACCTGAATATAAGATTGTCGAATTCTTCCAAATGCACTGCCGTTATGGCTTTATGTCAACTTCAATTAGATGAAGAAGGTAAATTAACTTAAAGATGTTAAATAAATAAAACTCAATATCGACTGCTAAATGTGTATATACAAGAAAATCGACTTTATACCTGAATATAAGATTGTCGAATTCTTCCAAATGCACTGTCAACTTCAGTAAGATGAAGAAGGTTAATTAACATAAATATGTTAAACTAGCGATTTAGGGCAACTCAATATCGACTACTAAATCTGTATATACAAGAAAACCTACTTTATACCTGAATATAAGATTGTCGAATTCTTCCAAATGCACTGCCGTTATGGCTTTATGTCAACTTCGGTAAGATGAGGAAAGTTAATTAACTTAAATCTGTTAAAGTAATGATTTAAGGCAATTCAATATCGACTGCTAAATGTGCATACAGAAGAACATCGACTTTATACCTGGATATAAGTATGTCGAATTCTTCCAAATGCACTGCCGTTATGGCTTTATGTCAAATTCGGTAAGATGAAGAAGTTTAATTAACTTAAGTATGTTAAACTAATGATTTGAAGCAACTCAATATCGATTGCTAAATGTGTAATCACAAGAAAGTCGACTTTATACCTGAACATAAGATTGTTGATTTCTTCTAACTACATTGCCGTTTTGGCTTTATGTCAACTCCGGTAAGATGAAGAAGGCTAATCAACTTAAATATGGTAAATTAATGATTTAAGGCAGTCCAGTATCGACTGCTAAATGTTTATGTACAAGAAAATCGAATTTATACCTGCATATAAGAATGTCGAATTCTTCCAAATGCACTGCTGTTATGGCTTTATGTCAACTTCGGTAAGATGAAGAAGTTTAATTAATTTAAGTATGTTGAACTAATGATTTGAAGCAACTCAATATCGATTGCTTAATTTATAATCACAAGAAAGTCGACTTTATACCTGAATATAAGAATGTCGAATTCTTCCAAATGCACTGCCGTTATGGCTTTATGTCAACTTCGGTAAGATGAAGAAAGTGAATTAACTCAAATATGTTAAGTTAATGATTTAAGGCAACTCAATATAGACTAAAAAATGTGTACATACAAGAACATTGACTTTATACCTGAATATAACAGTGTCGAATTCTTCCAAATGCACTGCCGTTACGACTTTATGTCAACTTCGGTAAGATAAAGAAAGTTAATTAACTTAAATATGTTAAATTAATGATTGAAGGCAATTCAATATCGACTGCTAAGTGTGTATATACAAGAAAATCGACTTTGTACCTGAATATAAGCATGTCGAAGTCTTCCAAATGCACTGCCGTTATGGCTTTATGTCAACTTCAGTCAGATGAGGAAGGTTCATTAACTTAAATATGTTAAATTAATGATTTAAAGCAACTCAATATCGACTGCTAAATATGTATATACAAGAAAATCGACCTTATACCTGTATTCAAGATTGTCGAATTATTCCAACTGCAGTGCCGTTATGGCTTTATGTCAACTTCAGTAAAATGAAGAAGAATAATTAACTTAAATATGTTAAACTAATGATTTAGGGCAATTCAATATCGATTATTACACATCGCATTATCAATATAGATTGTTAAATGTGTATATACAAGAAAATGGACTTTTTACCTTAACATAAGATTGTCGATTTCTTCCAACTGCAGTGCCGTTATGGCTTTGTGTCAACTCCGGTAAGATGAAGAAGGTTAATTAACTTCAGTATGTTAAATTAATGATTTAAAGCAACTCGAAACCGACTGATTAATGTGTATATACAAGAAAATCGACTTTATACCTGAATATAAGAATGTCGAATTCTTCCAAATGCACTACCGTTATGGCTTTATGTTTACTTCAGTAAGATGAAGAAGCATAATTAACTTTAATATGTTAAACTAATGATTTGAAGCAACTCAATATCGATTGCTAAATGTGTATACACAAGAAAGTCGACTTTATACCTGCACATAAGATGGTCGAATTTTTACAAATCCACTACCATTATGGCATTATGTCAACTTCAGTAAGATGAAGAAAGTTAATTATCGTAAATATGTTAAATTAATAATTAAAGGCAATTCAATATCGACTGCTAAGTGTGTATATACAAGAAAATCGACTTTATACCTGAATATAATATTGTGGAATTATTCCAAATAATTATCTTAAATTTTTTTTAATTATCTTAAATATGTTAAATTAATGATTTAACCTGACCTGAATATAAGATTGTCGAATTTTTCCAAATGCACTGCCGTTATGGCCTTATGTCAACTTTAGTAAGATGAGGAAGGTTAATAAACTTAAGTATGCTAAATTAATGATTTAAGGCAATTCCGTATCGACTTTATACCTGAATATAAGAATGTCGAATTCTTCCAAATGCACTGCTGTTATGGCTTTATGTCAACTTCGGTAAGATGAAGAAGTTTAATTAATTTAAGTATGTTGAACTAATGATTTGAAGCAACTCAATATCGATTGCTTAATTTATAATCACAAGAAAGTCGACTTTATACCTGAATATAAGAATGTCGAATTCTTCCAAATGCACTGCCGTTATGGCTTTATGTCAACTTCAGTAAGATGAAGAAAGTGAATTAACTCAAATATGTTAAGTTAATGATTAAAGGCAATTCAATATCGACTAAAAAATGTGTATATACAAGAACATTGACTTTATACCTGAATATAACAGTGTCGAATTCTTCCAAATGCACTGCCGTTACGACTTTATGTCAACTTCGGTAAGATAAAGAAAGTTAATTAACTAAAATATGTTAAATTAATGATTTAAGGCAATTCAATATCGACTGCTAAATGTGTATATACAAGAAAATCGTCTTTATACCTGAATATTAGATTGTCGAATTTTTACAAATGCAATGCCGTTATGGCTTTATGTCAACTTCGGTAAGATGAAGAAAGTTAATAAACTTAAGTATGCTAAATTAATGATTTAAGGCAATTCCGTATCGACTTTATACCTGAATATAAGATTGTCTAATTTTTACAAATGCAGTGCCGTTATGGCTTTATGTCAACTTCAGTAAGATGAAAAAAGTTAATTATCTTAAATATTTTAAATTAGTGATTAAAGGCAATTCAATATCGACTGAAAAATGTGTATATACAAAAACATCGACTTTATACCTGAATATAAGAATGTCGAATTTTTCCAAATGCACTGTCCTTATGGCTTTATGTCAACTTCAGTAAGATGAGGAAGGTTAAGTAACTTAAATATGTTAAATTAATGATTTAAAGCAACTCAATATCGACTGCTAAATATGTATATACAAGAAAATCGACCTTATACCTGTATTTAAGATTGTCGAATTTTTACAAATGCACTGCCGTTATGGCTTTATGTTAACTTCGGTAAGATGAATAAAGTTAATTAATTTAAATATGTTAAATTAATGATTTAAGGCAATTCCATATCGACTGGTAATTGTGGATATACAAGAAAATAAATAAATGATTTAAAGCAACTCAATATCGACTGCTAAATGTGTATATTCAAGAAAATCCACTTTATTCCTGAATATAAGAATGTCGAATTTTTACAAATGCACTGCCGTTATGGCTTCATGTCAATTTCGTTAAGATGAAGAAAGTTAATTAACTTAAATATGTTAAATTAATGATTTAAGGCAATTCAATATCGACCGCAAAATGTGTATATACAAGAACATCGACTACATACCTGAATATAAGAATGTCGAATTCTTCCAAATGCACTGCCGTTATGGCTTTATGTTAACTTCGGTAAGATGAAGAAGTAAAATTAACTTAAGTATGTTAAACTAATGATTTGAAGCAACTCAATATCGATTGCTAAATGTGTAATCACAAGAAAGTCAACTTTATACCTGAACATAAGATTGTCGATTTCTTCCAACTGCATTGCTGTTATGGCTTCGTGTCAATTTCGGTAAGATGAAGAAGGTCAATTAACTTAAATCTGTTAAAGTAATGATTTAAGGCAATTCAATATCGACAGCTAAATGTGCATATAAAAGAACATCGACTTCATACCTGAATATAAGAATGTCGAATTCTTCCAAATGCACTGCCGTTATGGCTTTATGTCAACTTCGGTAAGATGAAGAAAGTTAGTTAACTTAAATATGTTAAACTAATGATTTAGGGCATTTCAATACCGACTGCTAAATATGTATATAGAAGAAAATCGACCTTATACCTGAATATAAGAATGTCGATTTCTTCCAAATGCACTGCCGTTATGGCTTTATGTCAACTTCGGTAAGATGAAGAAAGTTAATTATCTTAAATATGTTAAATTAATGGTTTAAGGCAAATCAATATCGACTGCAAAATTTGTATATACAAGAACATCGACTTCATACCTGAATGTAAAAATGTCGAATTCTTCCAAATGAACTGCCGTTATGGCTTTATGACAACTTCGGTAAGATAAAGAAAGTTAATTAACTTAAATATGTTAAATTAATGATTTAAGGCAATTCAATATCGACTGCTCAGTGTGCATATACAAGAAAATCGACTTTATACCTGAATATAAGAATGTCGAGTTCTTCCAAATGCACTGCCGTTATGGCTTTATGTCAACTTCGGTAAGATGAAGAAAGTGAATTAACTTAAATATGTTAAGTTAATGACTTAAGCAATTCCATATTGACTGCTAAGTGTGTATATACAAGCACATCGACTTTATACCTGAATATAAGAATGTCGAGTTCTTCCAAATGCACTGCCGTTATGGCTTTATGTCAACTTCAGTAAGATGAAGAAAGTTAAATAACTTAAATATATTAAATTAATGATTTAAGGAAATTCAATATCGACTGCTAAATGTGTATATACAAGAAAATCGACATTATACCTGAATATATGATTGTCGATTTCTTCCAAATCCACTGCCGTTATGGCTTTATGTCAACATCGGTAAGATAAAGAAAGTTAATTAACTTAAATATGTTAAATTTAGTATTAAAGGCAATTCAATATCGACTGCTAAGTGTGCATATACAAGAAAATCGACTTTATACCTGAAAATAAGATTGTCGAATTTTTACAAATGCCTTGCCGTTATGGCTTTATGTCAACTTTGGTAAGATGAAGAAAGTTAATTAACTTAAATATGTTAAATTAATGATTTAAGGCAATTCAATATCGACCGCTTAGTGTGTATATACCAAAAAATCGACTTTATACCTGAATATAAGGATGTCGAATTATTCCAAAAGCAGTGCCGATATGGCTTAATGTCAACTTTAGTAAGATTAATAAGGTTAATTAACTTAAATATGTTAAATGAATGATTTAAAGCAACTCAAAATCGACTGCTTAATGTGTATATACAAGAAAATCGACTTTATACCTGAATATAAGAATGTCGAATTCTTCCAAATGCACTTTCGTTATGGCGTTATGTCAACTTCAGTAAGATGAAGAAGCATAATTAACTTAAATATGTTAAACCAATGATTTGATGCAATTCAATATCGATTGCTAAATGTGTATACACAAGAAAGTCGACTTTATACCTGAACATAAGATTGTCGATTTCTTCCAACTGCATTGCCGTTATGGCTTCATGTCAACTTCGGTAAGATGAGGAAGGTTAATTTCCTTAAGTATGTTAAACTAATGATTAAAGGCAATTCAATATCGACTGCTAAGTTCGTATATACAAGAAAATCGACGTTATACCTGAATATAAGAATGTCGAATCCTTCCAAATGCACTACCGTTATGGCTTTATGTTTACTTCAGTAAGGTGAAGAAGCATAATTAACTTTAATATGTTAAACTAATGATTTGAAGCAACTCAATATCGATTGCTAAATGTGTTTACACAAGAAAGTCGACTTTATACCTGCACATAAGATGGTCGAATTTTTACAAATCCACTACCGTTATGGCATTATGTCAACTTCAGTAAGATGAAGAAAGTTAATTATCGTAAATATGTTAAATTAATAATTAAAGGCAATTCAATATCGACTGCTAAGTGTGTATATACAAGAAAATCGACTTTATACCTGAATATAATATTGTGGAATTATTCCAAATAATTATCTTAAATTTTTTTTAATTATCTTAGATATGTTAAATTAATGATTTAACCTGACCTGAATATAAGAATGTCGAATTTTTACCAATGCACTGCCGTTACGGCGTTATGTCAACTTGGGTAAGATGAAGAAAGTTAATTAACTAAAATGATTTAAGGCAATGATTTAAGGCAATTCAATATCGACTGCTAAATGTGTATATACAAGAAAATCGACTTTATACCTGAAAATAAGATTGTCGAATTTTTACAAATGCCTTGCCGTTATGGCTTTATGTCAACTTTGGTAAGATGAA
>NW_024394391.1:0-4324 GCF_016617805.1 Bactrocera tryoni
AAATTGTTCCAAATACACTGTCGCTATTGCTATAGGGCAACTCTATGACAACTCGCATAACTTCAAAAAGGGTAATTAGCATAAATATGTAAAGTTCATATTTTTACGCAACTTGATATCGATTGCTTAATGTGTATGTATCAAAAAATTGAATCTACACCTTACTATTAGATTGTGAAATTGCTCCAAATACTTTCTCGCTATGGCTATACCACAACTCTATGACAACTCCAATAACACCAAAACGGCGAGTTAGCATAAATATGTAAAGTTCATATTTTTACGCAACTTGATATCGATTGCATAATGTGTATATACAAAAAAATCAATACTACACCTTACTTTCGGATTGCTAAGTTGTTCCAAATACACTGTCGCTATTGCTATAGGACAACTCTATGACAACTCCAATAACATCAAAACGGGTAATTAGCAAAAATATGTAAAGTTCATATTTTTACGCAACTTGATATCGATTGCATAATGTGCATGTATCACGAAATCGATTCTACACCTTAATATAAGATTGTGCAATTGCTCCAAATACACTGTCGCCATGGCTATACGACAACTCTATGAAAGCTCCAATAACACCAAAACAGCTAAATAGCATAAATATGTAAAGTTCATATTTTCACGCAACTTGATATCGATTGCTTAATGTGTATGTATCAAAAAATCGATTCTACACCTCAACTTAAGATTGTGAAATTTCTCCAAATTCACTGTCGCTATGGCTAAACGACAACTCTATGACAACTCCAATAACATCAAAACGGCTTGTTAGCATTAATTTGTAAAGTTCATATTTTTACGCAACTTGGTATCGATTGCTTAATGTGTATGTACTAAAAAATCGGTTCTATACCTTAATATGAGATTGTGAAATTGCTCCAAATACACTGTCGCTATTGCTATAGGACATTTCTATGACAACATCAAAACGGCTAGTTAGCATAAATATGTAAAGTTCATATTTTTACGCAACTTAATATCGATTGCTTAATGTGTATGTATCAAAAACTCGATTCATCACCTTAATATAAGCTTGTGAAGTTGTTCCATATACACTGTCGCTATTTCTGTAGGACAACTCTATGACAACTCCAATAACATAAAAACGGATAGTTAGCATAAATATGAAAAGTTCAGATTTTTCGCAACTTGATATCGATTGCTTAATGTGTATGTACTAAAAAATCGGTTCTACACCTTAAAATAAGATTGTAAAATTGCTCCAAATACACTGTCGTTATGGCTATACAACAACTCTATGAAAGCTCCAATAACATCAAAACGGCTAGTTAGCATAAATATGTAAAGTTCATATCTTTACGCAACTTGATATCCATTGCTAAATGTTTATGTACTAAAAAATCGATTCTACATCTTAATTTAAGATTGTAAAGATGTTCTAAATACACTGTCGCTATTGCTATAGGGCAACTCTATGAAAGCTCCAATAACATCAAAACGGCTAGTTAACAGAAATATGTAAGGTTCATATTTTTACGCATCTTGATATCGATTGCTTAATGTGTGTGCACTAAAAAATCGATTCTGCACCTTAATATAAGATTGTGAAATTTCTCCAAAGACACTGTCGTTATGGCTATACGACAACTCTATGACAACTCCAATAACATCAAATCGGCTAGTTAGCATAAATATGTAAAGTTCATATTTTGACGCAACTTGATATCGATTGCTTAATGTGTATGTATCAAAAACTCGATTCAACACCTTAATATAAGCTTGTGAAGTTGTTCCATATACACTATCGCTATTTCTGTACGACAACTCTATGACAACTCCAATAACATCAAAACGGCTAGTTAGCATAAATATTTAAAGTTCAAATCTTTACGCAACTTGATATCGATTGCTTAATGTGTATGTATCAAAAAATCGATTATACACCTTAATATAAGATTGTGAAATTTCTCCAAAGACACTGTCGTTATGGCTATACGACAACTCTATGACAACTCCACTAGCATCAAATCGGCTAGTTAGCACAAATATGTAAAGTTCATATTTTTACGCAACTTGATATCGATTTGCTTAATGTGTATGTATCAAAAACTCGATTAAACACCTTAATATAAGCTTGTGAAATTGCTCCAACTACACTATCGCTATTTCTGTACGACAACTCTATGACAACTCCAATAACATCAAAACGGCTAGTTAGCATAAATATTTAAAGTTCAAATCTTTACGCAACTTGATATCGATTGCCTAATGTGTATGTATCAAAAACTCGATTCAACACCTTAATATAAGCTTGTGAAGTTGTTCCATATACACTGTAGCTATTGCTGTAGGACAACTCTATGACAAACCCAATAACATCAAAACGGCTAGTTAGCATAAATATGTAAAGTTTATATTTTTACGCAATTTGATATCGATTGCTTAATGTGTATGTTTTAAAAAATCGGTTCTGCACCTTAATATAAGATTGTGAAATTGCTCCAAATACACTGTCGTTATGGCTATACGACAACTCTATGAAAGCTCCAATAACACCAAAACGGCTAAATAGCATAAATATGTAAAGTTCATATTTTTACGCAACCTGATCTCGATTGCATAATGTGTATGTACCAAAAAATCAATTCCACACCTTAATTTACGATTGTTAAATTGTTCCAAATACACTGTCGCTATTGCTATAGGACAACTCTATGACAACTCAAATAACATCAAAACGGGTAATTAGCAAAAATGTGTAAAGTTCATATTTTTACGCAACTTGATATCGATTGCTTAATGTGCATTTATCAAAAAATCGATTCTACACCTTTATATAAGATTGTGAATTTGCTCCAAAGACACTGTCGTTATGGGTATACGACAACTCTATGAAAGCTCCAATAACACCAAAACGGCTAAATAGCATAAATATGTAAAGTTCATATTTTCACGCAACTTGGTATCGATTGCTTAATGTGTATGTATCAAAAAATCGATTCTACACCTTAACTTAAGATTGTGAAATTGCTGCAAATTCACTGTCGTTTTGGCTAAACGACAACTCTATGACAACTCCAATAACATCAAAACGGCTTGTTAGCATTAATTTGTAAAGTTCATATTTTACGCAACTTGGTATCGATTGCTTAATGTGTATGTACTAAAAAATCGGTTCTACACCTTAATATGAGATTGTGAAATTGCTCCAAATACACTGTCGCTATTGCTATAGGACATTTCTATGACAACTCTACTAACATCAAAACGGCTAGTTAGCATAAATATGTATGTAAATTTCATATTTTTACGCAACTTGATATCGATTGCTTAATGTGTATGTATCAAAAACTCGATTCAACACTATAATATAAGCTTGTGAAGTTGTTCCATATACACTGTCGCTATTTCTGTAGGACAACTCTATGACAACTCCAATAACATAAAAACGGCTAGTTAGCATAAATATGAAAAGTTCAGATTTTTCGCAACTTGATATCGATTGCTTTATGTGTATGTACTAAAAAATCGGTTCTACACCTTAAAATAAGATTGTAAAATTGCTCCAAATACACTGTCGTTATGGATATACAACAACTCTATGAAAGCTCCAATAAAAACGGCTAGTTAGCATAAATATGTAAAGTTCATATCTTTACGCAACTTGATATCGATTGCCTAATGTGTATGTACTAAAAAATCGATTCTACATCTTAATTTAAGATTGTAAAATTGTTCTAATACACTGTCGCTATTGCTATAGGGCAACTCTATGAAAGCTCCAATAACATCAAAACGGCTAGTTAACAGAAATATGTAAAGTTCATACTTCTACGCAATTTGATATCGATTGCTTAATGTGTATGTATCAAAAATCGATTCTACAGCATAACTTAAGCTTGTGAAGTTGTTCCATATACACTGTCGCTATTGCTGAAGGACAACTCTATGACAAACCCAATAACATCAAAAAGGCTAGTTAGCATTAATTTGTAAAGTTCATATTTTTACGCAACTTGGTATCGATTGCTTAAAGTGTATGTACTAAAAAATCGGTTCTACACCTTAATATGAGATTGTGAAATTGCTCCAAGTACACTGTCGCTATTGCTATAGGACATTTCTATGACAACTCCACTAACATCAAAACGGCTAGTTGGCATAAATATGTATGTAAATTTCATATTTTTACGCAACTTGATATCGATTGCTTAATGTGTATGTATCAAAAACTCGATTAAACACTATAATATAAGCTTGTGAAGTTGTTCCATATACACTGTTGCTATTTCTGTAGGACAACTCTATGACAACTCCAATAACATAAAAACGGCTAGTTAGCATAAAT
>NW_024394392.1:0-8520 GCF_016617805.1 Bactrocera tryoni
TTTGATGTTAATGATTTTAAGCAACTCAATATCGACTGCTAGATGTGTATATACAATAAAATCGATTTATACCTGAATATAAGATTGTCGAATTCTTCCAAATGCACTGCCGTTATGTCTTTATGTCAACTTCAGCAAGATAAAGGCGGCTAGCTAACTTAAATAAAATACATTAATGATTTAAAGCAAATCAATATCGATTGCTAAATATGTATATACAAGCAAATCTACTTTCAACCTGAATATAAGATTGTCGAATTCTTCAAAATGCACTGCCGTCATGGCCTTATGTCAACTTTAGTAAAATGAAGAAGGTTAATTAACTTAAATATTTGATGTTATTGATTTGAAGCAATTTACTATCGACTGCTAAATGTGTATATACAAGAAAATAAACTTTATACCTGAATATAAAATTGTCGAATTCTTCCAAATGCACTGCCGTTATGGCTTTATGTCAACTTTAGTAAGATGAAGGAGGTTAATTAACTTAAATATGTTAAATTAATGATTTAGGTTTAATGATTTTAAGCAACTCAATATCGACAACTAAATGTGTATGTACAAGAAAATCGACTTTTTACCTAAATATAAGATTGTTGAATTCTTCCAAATGCACTGCCGTTATGGCTTTCAACTTCAGCAAGATAAAGAAGGTTTATTAACTCAAATATTTGATGTTAGTGATTTGAAGCAACTCAGTATCGACGGCTAAATGTGTATATACAAGCAAATCGACTTTATACTTGAATATAAGATTGTCGAATTCTTCCAAAGGCACTGCAGTTATGGCTTTATGTCAACTTCAGCAAGATGAAGAAGGTTGATTATCGTTATGGCTTTATGTCAACTTCAGCAAGATGAAGAAAGTTAATTACCTTAAATATTTGATGTTAATGATTTTAAGCAACTCAATATCGACTGCTAGATGTGAATATACAAGAAAATCGACTTTATATCTGAATATAAGATTGTCGAATTCTTCCAAATGCACTGCCGTTATGGCTTTATGTCAACTTCAGCAAGATGAAGAAGGTTAATTACCTTAAATATTTGCTGTTATTGACTTAAAGCAACTCAATATCGACTGCAAGATGTGTATATACAAGAAAATCGACTTCATACCTGAAAATAAGATTGTCGAATTCTTCCAAAGGCACTGCCGTTATGGCTTTATGTCAACCTCGGTAAGATGAAGGCGGCTAGCTAATTAAATAAGTTACATTAATGATTTAAAGCAAATCAATATCAATTGCTAAATATGTATATACAAGTAAATCTACTTTCTACCTGAATATAAGATTGTCGAATTCTTCAAAATGCACTGCCGTCATGGCTTTATGTCAACTTTAGTAAAATGAAGAAGGTTAATTAACTTAAATATTTGATGTTATTGATTTGAAGCAATTTAATATCGACTGCTAAATGTGTATATACAAGAAAATAAAGTTTATACCTGAATTAAAAATTGTCAAATTCTTCCAAATGCACTGCCGTTATGGCTTTATGTCAACTTTAGTAAGATGAAGGAGGTTAATTAACTTAAATATGTTAAATTAGTGATTTAGGTTTAATGATTTTAAGCAACTCAATATCGACAACTAAGTGTGTATATACAAGAAAATCGACTTTTTACCTAAATATAAGATTGTTGAATTCTTCCAAATGCACTGCCGTTATGGCTTTATGCCAACTTCAGTAAGATGAAGAAGGCTAGTTTACTCAAATATGTTAAAGTTATGATTTTAGACAACTCCATATCGACTGCTAGATGTGTACGTACAAGAAAATCGAATTTATACCTGAATATAAGATTGTCGAATTCTTCCAAATTCACTGCCGTCATGGCTTTATGTCAACTTCAGCAAGACTAATAAGGATAAATGTCTAAAATATTTTTATTTCTAATAATTAGAAGCAACTCAATATTGACTGCTAAATCTGTTAATGCAAGAAAATCGACTTTATACCTGAATATAAGATTGTCTAGTTCTTCCAAATGCACTGCCGTTATGGCTTTATGTCAACTTCAGCAAGATGAGTAAGGTTAATTAACTTAAATATTTGATCTTAATGTCAACTTCGGTAAGATGAAGGAGGCGAGTTAACTTAAATAAGTTACATTAATAATTTAAAGCAAATCAATATCTATTGCTAAATATGTATATACAAGTAAATCGACTTTATACCTGAATATAAGATTGTCTAGTTCTTCCAAATGCACTGCCGTTATGGCTATATGTCAACTTCAGCAAGATGAGTAAGGTTAATTAATTTAAATATTTGATCTTAATGTCAACTTCGTTAAGATGAAGGAGGCGAGTTAACTTAAATAAGTTACATTAATGATTTAAAGCAAATCATTATCGATTGCTAAATATGTATATAAAAGAAAATCGACTGTATACCTGAATATAAGATTGTCGAATTCCTCCAAATGCACTGCCGTTATGGCTTTATGTCAACTTCAGCAAGATGAAGAAGGTTAATTATCTTAAGTATTTGATATTAATGATTCGAAGCAACTCAATATTGACTATTAAATGTGTATGTAAAAGAAAATCGACTGTATACCTGAATATAAGATTGTCTAATTCTTCCAAATGCACTGCCTTTATGGCTCTATGTCAACTTCAGCAAGATGAAGAGGGTTAATTAACTAAAGTATGTTAAATTAGTGATTTAGGGCAACTCAGTATCGACTACTAAATGTGTATAAACAATCAAATCGACTTTATAACTGAATATAAGATTGTCGAATTCTTCCGAATGCACTGCCGTTATGGCTTTATGTCAACTTCAGAAGATGAAGTAGGTTAATTGTCTTAAATATTTGATCTTAATGATTTGAAGCAACTCAATATCGACTACTAAATGTGTATATCCAAGAAAATCGACTTTATACCTAAATATAAGATTGTCGAATTCTTCCAAATGCACTGCCGTTATGGCTTTATGTCAACTTCAGTAAAATGAAGGAGGTTAATTAACTTAAATGTTTGATGTTAATGATTTTAAGCAACTCAATATCGACTGCTAGATATGTATATACAATAAAATCGATTTATACCTGAATATAAGATTGTCGAATTCTTCCAAATGCACTGCCGTTATGGCTTTATGTCAACTTCAGTAAGATGAAGAAGGTTAATTAACTTAAATATGTTAAATTAGTGATTTAGAGCAACTCAGTATCGACTACTAAATGTGTATATACAAGAAAATCTACTTTATACCTGAATATAAGATTGTCTAGTTCTTCCAAATGCACTGCAGTTATGGTTTTATGTCAACTCCAGAAGATGAAGCAGGTTAATTGTCTTAAATATTTGATCTTAATGATTTGAAGCAACTCAATATCGACTACTAAATGTGTATATACAAGAAAATCGACTTTATACCTGAATATAAGATTGTCGAATTCTTCCAAATGCACTGCCGTTATGACTTTATGTCAACTTCAGTAAAATGAAGAAGGTTAATTTGCTTAAATGTTTGATGTTAATGATTTTAAGCAACTCAATATCGACTACTAAATGTGTATATACAAGAAAATCGACTTTATTCCTATATATAAGATTGTCGAGTTCTTCAAAATGCACTGCCGTTATGTCTTTATGTCAACTTCAGCAAGATGAAGAAAGTTAATTACCTTAAATAATTGATGTTAATGATTTAAAGCAACTCGACTGCTAAATGCGTATATGCAAGAAAATCGAATTTACACCTGAATATAAGATTGTCGAATTCTTCCAAATGCACTGCCGTTACGGCTTTATGTCAACTTCGGTAAGATGAAGGAGGCTAGTTAACTTAAATAAGTTACATTAATGATTTAAAGCAAATCAATATCGATTGCTAAATATGTATATAAAAGAAAATTTACTTTATACCTGAATATAAGATTGTCGAATTCCTCCAAATGCTCTGCCGTTATGGCTTTATGTCAACTTCAGCAAGATGAGGAAGCTTAATTACCTTAAATATTTGATGTTAATGATTTGAAGAAATTCAATATCTATTGCTAAATACGTATATACAGGAAAATCTAATTTATACCTGATTGTCTAATTCTTCCAAATCCACTGCCGTTATGGCTTTATGTCAACTTCAGCAAGATGAAGAAGGTTGATTATCTTAATTATTTGATATTAATGATTTGAAGCAACTCAATATCGACTGCTAAATGTGTATATACAAGAAAATCTACTTTATAGCTGAATGTAAGATTGTCGAATTCTTCCAAATGCAATGCCTTTATGGCTTTATGTCAACTTCAGCAAGATGAAGAGGGTTAATTACCTTAATTATTTGATGCTAATGATTTGAAGAAATTCAGTATCTATTGCTAAATATGTATATACAAGAAAATCGACTTTATATATAAGATTGTCGAATTCTTCCAAATGCACTGCCGTCATGGCTTTATGTCAACTTCAGCAAGACTAATAAGGATAGTTGTCTAAAATATTTTTATTTCTAATAATTAGAAGCAACTCAATATTGACTGCTAAATCTGTATATGCAAGAAAATCGACTTTATACCTGAATATAAGATTGTCTAGTTCTTCCAAATGCACTGCCGTTATGGCTTTATGTCAACTTCAGCAAGATGAGTAAGGTTAATTAACTTAAATATTTGATCTTAATGTCAACTTCGGTAAGATGAAGGAGGCGAGTTAACCTAAATAAGTTACATTAATGAATTAAAACAAATCAATATCTATTGCTAAATATGTATGTACAAGTAAATCGACTTTATACCTGAATATAAGATTGTCTAGTTCTTCCAAATGCACTGCCGTTATGGCTTTATGTCAACTTCAGCAAGATGAGTAAGGTTAATTAACTTAAATATTTGATCTTAATATCAACTTCGGTAAGATGAAGGAGGCGAGTTAACTTAAATAAGTTACATTAATGATTTAAAGCAAATCAATATCGATTGCTAAATATGTATATAAAAGAAAATCGACTGTATACCTGAATATAAGATTGTCGAATTCCTCCAAATGCACTGCCGTTATGGCTTTATGTCAACTTGATTTAATATTTGATGTTAATGATTTGAAGAAATTCATTATCTATTGCTAAATACGTATATACAAGAAAATCTACTTTATACCTGATTGTCTAATTCTTCCAAATCCACTGCCGTTATGGCTTTATGTCAACTTCAGTAAAATGAAGAAGGTTAATTATCTTAATTATTTGATATTAATGATTTGAAGCAACTCAATATCGACTGCGTAATGTGTATATACAAGAAAATCTACTTTATAGCTGAATGTAAGATTGTCTAATTCTTCCAAATGCAATGCCTTTATGGCTTTATGTCAACTTCAGCAAGATGAAGAGGGTTAATTACCTTAATTATTTGATGCTAATGATTTGAAGAAATTCAGTATCTATTGCTAAATATGTATATACAAGAAAATCGACTTTATACCTGAATATAAGATTGTCGAATTCTTCCAAATGCACTGCCGTTATGGCTTTATGTCAACTTTAGTAAACTGAAGAAGGTTAATTAACTTAATGTTTGATGTTAATGATTTTAAGCAACTCAATATCGACTACTAAATGTGTATATACAAGAAAATCGACTTTATACCTGCATATAAGATTGTCGAATTCTTCCAAATGCACTGCCGTTATGGCTTTATGTCAACTTCAGTAAGATGAAGGAGGTAAGTGAACTTAAATATGTTAAACTAATGATTCGAAGCAACTCAACATCGGTTACTAAATGTGAATATACAAGAAATCGACTTTATGCCTTAATATAGGATTGTGGAATTCTTCCAAATGCACTGCCGTTATGGCTTTATGTCAACTTCAGCAAGATGAAGAAGGTTAATTCTCTTAAATATTTGATGTTAATGATTTGAAGCAACTCAATATCGACTGCTAAATGTGTATATACAAGCAAACCGACTTCATACCTGAACATAAGATTGTCGAATTCTTCCAAATGCACTGCCGTTATGGCTTTATGTCAACTTCAGCAAGATGAAGAAAGTTAATTACCTTAAATATTTGATGTTAATGATTTTAGGCAACTCAATATCGACTGCTAGATGTGAATATACAAGAAAATCGACTTTATATCTGAATATAAGATTGTCGAATTCTTCCAAATGCACTGCCGTTATGGCTTTATGGCAACTTCAGTAAAATGAAGAAAGTTAATTAACTTAAATATTTGATGTTAATGATTTTCAACAACTCAATATCGACTGCAAGATGTGTATATACAAGAAAATCGACTTCATACCTGAATATAAGATTGTTGAATTCTTCCAAAGGCACTGCCGTTATGGCTTTATGTCAACCTCGGTAAGATGAAGGCGGCTAGCTAACTTAAATAAGTTACATTAATGATTTAAAGCAAATCAATATCGATTGCTAAATATGTATATACAAGTAAATCGACTTTCTACCTGAATATAAGATTGTCGAAATCTTCCAAATGCACTGCCGTTATGGCGTTATGTCAACTTTAGTAAAATGAAGAAGGTTAATTAACTTAAATATTTGATGTTAATGATTTGAAGCAACTCAATATCGACTGCTAAATGTGTATATACAAGCAAATCGACTTTATACCTGAATATAAGATTGTCGAATTCTTCCAAATGCTCTGCCGTTATGGCTTTATGTCAACTTCAGCAAGATGAAGAAGGTTGATTATCTTAAATATTTGATGTCAATGATTTGAAGCAAATCAATATTGACTGCTAATGTGTATATACAAGAAAATCGACTTTATACCTGAATATAAGATTGTCGAATTCTTCCAAATGCACTGCCGTTATGGCTTTATGTAAATTTCAGCAAGATGAAGAAGGATAATTGTCTAAAATATTTGATGCTAATGATTTGAAGCAACCCAATATCGACTGCTAAATGTGTATATACAAGAAAATCGACTTCATACCTGAATATAAATTTGTCGAATTCTTCCAAATGCACTGCCGTTATGGCTTTATGTCAACCTCAGCAAGATGAAGAAGGTTAATTAACTAAAATATTTGATGTTAATGATTTGAAGCAACTCAATATCGACTGCTAAATGTGTAAATACAAGAAAATCTACTTTATAGCTGAATATAAGATTGTCGAATTCTTCCAAATGCACTGCCGTCATGGCCTTATGTCAACTTTAGTAAAATGCAGAAGGTTAACTAACTTAAATATTTGATGTTAATGATTTGAAGCAATTAAATATCGACTGCTAAATGTGTATATACAAGCAAATCGACTTTATACCTGAATATAAGATTGTCGAATTCTTCCAAATGCACTGCCGTCATGGCCTTATGTCAACTTTAGTAAAATGGAGAAGGTTAATTATCTTAAATATTTGATGTTAGTGACTTGAAGCAACTCAATATTGACTGCTAAATGTGTATATACAAGAGAATCGACTTTATACCTGAAAATAAGATTGTCGAATTCTTCCAAATGCACTGCCGTCATGGCGTTATGTCAACTTTAGTAAAATGAAGAAGGTTAACTAACTTAAATATTTGATGTTAATGATTTGAAGCAATTAAATATCGACTGCTAAATGTGTATATACAAGCAAATCGACCTTATACCTGAATATAAGATTGTCGAATTCTTCCAAATGCACTGCCGTTATGGCTTTATGTCACCATCAGTAAGACGAAGACGGTTAATTAACTTAAATATGTTAAATTAGTGATTTAGGGCAACTTAATATCGACTAGTAAATGTGTGTATACAAGAAAATCGACTTTATACCTGAATATAAGATTGTCGAATTCTTCCGAATGCACTGCCGTTATGGCCTTATGTCAACTTTAGTAAAATGAAGAAGGTTAACTAACTTAAATATTTGATGCTAATGATTTGAAGCAATTAAATATCGATTGCTAAATGTGTATATACAAGCAAATCGACTTTATACCTGAATATAAGATTGTCGAATTCTTCCAAATGCACTGCCGTTATGGCTTTATGTCAACTTCAGCAAAATGAAGAAGGCTAATTATAGTAAATATTTGATCTTTATGATTTGAGGCAACTCAATATCGACTGCTAAATGTGTATATAAAAGAAAATCGACTTTATACCTGAATATAAGATTGTCGAATTCTTCCAAATGCACTGCCGTTATGGCTTTATGTCAACTTCAGCAAGATGAAGAAGGTTGATTACTTTAAATGTTTGATGTCAATGATTTGAAGCAAATCAATATTGACTGCTAAATGTGTATATACAAGAAAATCGACTTTATACCTGAATATAAGATTGTCGAATTCTTCCAAATGCACTGCCGTCATGGCCTTATGTCAACTTTAGTAAAATGAAGAAGGTTAACTAACTTAAATATTTGATGTTAATGATTTGAAGCAATTTAATATCGACTGCTAAATGTGTGTATATACAAGAAAATAAACTTTATACCTGAAAATAAAATTGTCGAATTCTTCCAAACGCACTGCCGTTATGGCTTTATGTCAACTTCAGCAAGATGAAGAAGGTTGATTA
>NW_024394393.1:0-3175 GCF_016617805.1 Bactrocera tryoni
AGTTCATATTTTTACGCAACTTGATGTCGATTGCTTAATGGGTATGTATCTACAGCTCAACTTAAGATTGTGAAATTGCTCCAAATACACTGTCGTTATGGCTTTACGACAACTCTAAGAAAGCTTCAATAACATCAAAACGGCTAGTTAGCACAAATATGTAAAGTTCATATTTTTACGCAACTTGATAACGATTGTATAATGTGTACGTACCAAAAAATCAATTCTACACCTTAATTCCGGATTGTTATATTGTTCCAAATACACTACCGCTATTGCTATTGGGCAACTCTATGACAACTCCAATAACATCAAAACGGCTAATTAACAAAAATATGTAAAGTTCATATTTTTACGCAACTTGTTTTCGATTGCATAATGTGTATGTACTATAAAATCAGTTCTACACCTTAATATGAGATTGTAAAATTGCTCCAAATACACTGTCGCTATTGCTGTAGGACAACTCTATGACAACTCCAATAACATCAAAACGGCTAGTTAGCAAAAATATGTAAAGTTCATATTTTTACGCATCTTGATATCGATTGCTTAATGTGTATGTACTAAAAAATGGATTCTACACCTTAATATAAGATTGTGAAATTGCTACAAATACACTGTCGCTATGGCTATACGACAACTCTGTGACAACTCCAATAACATCAAAACGGCTAAATAGCATAAATATGTAAAGTTCATATTTTTACGCAACCAGATATCGATTGCATAATGTGTATGTACCAAAAAATCAATTCTACACCTTAATTCAGGATTGTTAAATTGTTCCATATACACTGTCGCTATTGCTATAGGACAACTCTATGACAACTCCAATAACATCAAAACGGGTAATTAGCAAAAATATGTAAAGTGCATATTTCTACGCATCTTGATATCGATTGCTTAATGTGTATGTACCAAAAAATCGATTCTACACCTTAATATAAGATTGTGAAATTGATCCAAATACACTGTCGCTATTGCTATAGGGCAACTTTATGACAACACCAATAACATCAAAACAGCTAGTTAGCAAAAATATGTAAAGTTCATATTTTTACGCAACTTGATAACGATTGTATAATGTGCACGTACCAAAAAATCAATTCTACACCTTAATTCAGGATTGTTATATTGTTCCAAATACACTGTCGCTATTGCTATTGGGCAACTCTATGACAACTCCAATAACATCAAAA
Organism: Bactrocera tryoni; assembly: GCF_016617805.1. Classification (NCBI taxonomy): domain Eukaryota; kingdom Metazoa; phylum Arthropoda; class Insecta; order Diptera; family Tephritidae; genus Bactrocera; species Bactrocera tryoni. Next base: position 1,203 of record NW_024394393.1, read on the forward strand.
CGGGTAATTAGCAAAAATATGTAAAGTTCATATTTTTACGCAACTTGATAACGATTTCTTAATGTGTATGTATCAAAAAATCGATTCCACACCGTAACTTAAGATTGTGAAATTGCTCCAAAGACACTGTCGTTATGGCTATAGGACAACTCTATGACAACTCCAATAACATCAAAACGGCTAGTTAGCATAAATATGTAAACTTCATATTTTTACGCAACTTGGTAAAGATTTCTTAATGTGTATGTACTAAAAAATCTATTCTACACGTTAATATAAGATTGTGAAATTGATCCAAATACACTGTCGTTATGGCTTTACGACAACTCTATGAAAGCTCCAATAATATCAAAACGGCTAGTTAGCATAAATATGTAAACTTCATATTTTTACGCAACTTGATAACGATTTCTTAATGTGTATGTATCAAAAAATCGATTCTACACCGTAACTTAAGATTGTGAAATTGCTCCAAGGACACTGTCGTTATGGCTATAGAACAACTCTATGACAACTCCAATAATATCAAAACGGCTAGTTAGCATAAATATGTAAACTTCATATTTTTACGCAACTTGATAAAGATTTCTTAATGTGTATGTACCAAAAAATCGATTCTACACCTTAATATAAGATTGTGAAATTGATCCAAATACACTGTCGCTATGCCTATACGACAACTCCATGACAACTTTAATAACATTAAAACGGCTAATTAACAGAAATATCTAAAGCTCATATTTTTACGCATCCTGATATCGATTGCTTAATGCGTATGTACTAAAAAATCGATTCTACACCTTAATATAAGATTATGTATTTACTTCAAATACACTGTCGCTATGGCTATACGACAACTCTGTGACAACTCCAATAACATCAAAACGGCTAGTTAGCATAAATATGTAAAGTTCATATTTTTGCGCATCTTGATATCCATTGCTTAATGTGTATGTACCAAAAAATCGATTCTACACCTTAATTCAGGATTGTTATATTTTTCCAAATACACTGTCGCTATTGCTATAGGACAACTCTATGACAACTCCAATAACATCAAAACGGGTAATTAGCAAAAATATGTAAAGTTCATATTTTTACGCATCTTGATATACATTGCTTAATGTGTATGTACCACAAAATCGATTCTACACCTTAATATAAGATTGTGAAATTGATCCAAATACACTGTCGCTATGGCTATACGACAACTCTATGACAACTCCAATAACATCCAAACGGGTAATTAGCAAAAATATGTAAAGTTCATATTTTTACGCATCTTGATATCGATTGCTTAATGTGTATGTACCAAAAAATCGATTCTACACCTTAATATAAGATTGTAAAATTGTTCCAAATACACAGTCGCTATTGCTATAGGACAACACTATGACAACTCCAATAACAGCAAAACGGCTAATTACAAAAATATTTCAAGTTCATATTTTTACGCAACTTGATAACGATTGTATAATGTGTACGTACCAAAAAATCAATTCTACACCTTAATTCACAATTTTTATATTGTTCCAAATACACTGTCGGTATTGCTATTGGGCAACTCTATGACAACTCCAATAACATCAAAACGGGTAATTAGCAAAAATATGTAAAGTTCATATTTTTGCGCATCTTGATATCGATTGCTTAATGTGTATGTACCAAAAAATCGATTCTACACCTTAATATAAGATTGTGAAATTGATCCAAATACACTGTCGCTATGGCTATACGACAACTCCATGAGAACTCCAATAACATTAAAGCGGCTAATTAACAAAAATACGTAAAGTTCATGTTTTTACGCATCTTGATGTCGATTGATTAATGTGTATGTACTAAAAAATCGATTCTACACCTTAATAAAAGATTATGAAATTGCTCCAAATACACGGTCGCTATGGCTATACGACAACTCTATGACAACTCCAATAACATCAAAACGGGTAATTAGCAAAAATATATAAAGT
>NW_024394394.1:0-1768 GCF_016617805.1 Bactrocera tryoni
ATATTAAAGTTAATTAACTTTCTTCATCTTACAGAAGTTGGCAGAAAGCCAAAACGGCAGTGCATTTGGAAAAATTCCACAATTTTACATTGAGGTATAAAATGAATTTTCATCCATATACACATTTAGAAATACATATGAAGTTGCTTCAAATCATTAACTTCAGATATTAATGTTAAATAACCTTCTTCATCTAACCCAAGTTGACATAAAGCCACAACGGCAGTGCATTTTAAAAAAATTCCATAATTTTTAATTTAGGTATAAAACCGATTTTCTTGGATGTAAACATATAGAAATCGATATCAAGTTGCTTCAAATCATTAGCTTGACATATTCAAGTTAGTTAACCTTCTTCATCTTACAGAAGTTGGCATAAAACCGAAACGACAGTGCATTTGGAAAAACTCCACAATTTTACATTTAGGTATAAAATGATTTTCTTTCACATACATATTTAGAAATACATATGAAGTTGCCTCAAATCGTTAACTTCATATATTAAAGTTAATTTACCTTCTCATCTTACAGAAGTTGGCATAAAGCCTCAAGGGCTGTCCATTTTAAAAAAATTTCATAATTTTTAATTTAGGTATAAGACCGATTTTCTTGGATGTAAACATTTAGCAACCAATATCGAGTTGATTTAAATCATTAACATCATATCTTAAAGTTAATTTACCTTCTTCATTTTACTGAAGTTGGCATAAAGCCGTAACGGCCGTGCATTTGGAAAAATTCCACAATTTTGCATTTAGGTATAAAACCGATTTTCTTGCATATCCACAGTTAGAAATACATATGAAGTTGCTTCAAATCATTAACTTCATATATTAAAGTTAATTAACCTTCTTCATCTTACTCAAGTTGACATAAAGCCACAACGGCAGTGCATTTTAAAAAAATTCCATAATTTTTAATTTAGGTATAAAACCGATTTTCTTGGATGTAAACATTTAAAAATCGATATCAAGTTGCTTCAAATCATTAGCTTGACATATTCAAGTTAGTTAACCTTCTTCATCTTACAGAAGTTGGCATAAAACCAAAACGACAGTGCACTTGGAAAAACTCCACAATTTTACATTTAGGTATAAAATGATTTTCTTGCACATACATATTTAGAAATACATATGAAGTTGCCTCAAAACGTTAACTTCATATATTAAAGTTAATTTACCTTCTTCATCTTACAGAAGTTGGCATAAAGCCAAAACGACAGTGCATTTGGAAAAATTCCACAACTTAACATTGAGGTATAAAACCGATTTTCCTGCATTTAAACATTTAGCAACCCATATCGAGTTGACTTAAATCATTAACATCATATATTAAAGTTAATTTACCTTCTTCATTTTACTGAAGATGGCATAAAGCCATAACGGCCGTGCATTTGGAAAAATTCCACAGTTTTACATTTAGGTATAAAACCGATTTTCTTGCATATCCACATTTAGAAATACATATGAAGTTGCTTCAAATCATCAACTTCATATATTAAAATTAATTAATTTTCTTCATCTTACTCAAGTTGAAATAAAGCCACAACGGCAGTGCATTTTAAAAAAATTCCATAATTTTTAATTTAGGTATAAAACCGATTTTCTTGGATGTAAACATTTAGAAATCGATATCAAGTTGCTTCAAATCATGAGCTTGACATATTCAAGTTAGTTAACCTTCTTCATCTTACAGAAGTTGGCATAAAACCAAAACGACAGTGCATTTGGAAAAACTCCACAATTTTACATTTAGGTATAAAATGATT
>NW_024394395.1:0-19854 GCF_016617805.1 Bactrocera tryoni
AACGGCAGTGCATTTGGAAAATTCCACAATTTTACTTTTAGGTATAAAGCCGATTTTCTTGCATGTACACATTTAGAAATCCATATAAAGTTACCTCAATTCATTAGCTTAACATATTAAAGTTTATTAACCCTCACCATCTTACTCAAGTTGACATAAGACCATAACGGCAGTGCATTTGGAAAAATTCCACAATTTTACATTTAGGTATAAATACGATTTTCTCGCATGTACACATTTAGAAGTCCATATCAAGTTACCTCAAGTCATTAGCTTAACATAGTAAAGTTAATTAACCCTCACCATCTTACTCAAGTTGACATAAGACCATAACGGCAGTGCATTTGGAAAATTCCAGAATTTTACATTTAGGTATAAAACCGATTTTCTTGCATGTACACATGTAGAAATCCATATCAAGTCACCTCAAATCATTAGCTTTACATATTAAAGTTAATTAACCCTCAGCATCTTACTCAAGTTGACATAAGACCATAACGGCAGTGCATTTGGAAAAATTCCATAATTTTACATTTAAGTATAAAACCGACTTTCTTGCATGTACGCATTTAGAAATCCACATCAAGTTGCTTCAAATTATTATATTCACATACTAAAGTCAATTAATCTTCTTCATCTTACTGAAGTTGGCATAAAACCATAACGGCAGTGCATTTGGAAAAATTCCACAATTTTGCATATAGGAATAAAACCGACTTTCTTGCATGTACACATTTGAAATCCACATCAAGTTGCTTCAAATTATTATATTCACATACTAAAGTCAATTAATCTTCTTCATCTTACTGAAGTTGACATAAAACCATAACGGCAGTGCATTTGGAAAAATTCCACAATTTTGCATTTAGGTATAAAACCGACTTTCTTGCATATAGACATTTAGAAAGCCATATCAAGTTGCTTCAAATAATTTGCTTAACATATTAAAGTTAATTAACCCTCACCATCGTCAAATCATTTGCTTAACATATTAAAGTTAATTAACCCTCACCATCGTACTCAAGTTGACATAAGACCATAACGGCAGTGCAATTGGAAAATTCCAGGATTTTACATTTAGGTATAAAACCGATTTTCTTGCATGTACACATTTAGAAATCCAAACAAAGTTGTTTCACATTATTAAATTCACACATTAAAGTTAATTTATTTATTTTATTTTATTTATAATAATTCATATAACAAAAAGAGTTTTATTATATAAATACATAAACGCAGCACTGGCTGCGAGGCCTTCAGCCGTCTTGTAATTATAACTAGGTGAAAAATTCTATTTGCTAAGGGTTAGTAGAGATGTAAGTTGCTTAAATATATTTTAACAAATCGTTGGTTTTTAAGAATCTATATACAATCATCACGTTTTTTTCTGAAGGTTCACTTAGTAGTTTTATGAGATCAATGATGCCAGAGTTGTGGGCTGTTGGGTGAAGCATCGGACAGAGTGTGAGTAAGTGTTTGATAGTAGCGGTGTCATCGCAAAGGGGGCAAATGGATGGGCTTTTACCCGATAGTAAGTGGGCGTGTGTTATGATAGTGTGTCCAATCCTTAATCGAGTATATGTCTTCATTGCGCTAGTTGGAACTGTTGACGAGCAGATTATACGATTTCTGGCTGGGTTTATGACCGCGTAGTGATGTTTAAATGTTTTCCATTCGCTTGCGTTTTTTGATGCCTTTTGTGCTTAATAAGGTTAAGAATGTCTTGCTTGGATGAGACGTAGTATGTTAAGGCAGGAGTCCTGGCTACATTTTTCGCAGCAAGGTCTGCAAAGTGGTTGCCTGTAATACCAGCATGGCCAGGGATCCACATTACTTGGATTTTCTGAGGGGCACCAATGACCGCGTCCCTGATAACTTCTATTATGGGATTGCGATTGGAAGGAGACGTTATTGCAGACATACACGATTTGCTGTCTGTACAGATGAGGAACTTTCCTTTAGTCTTTTTTGCGTAATTAACTGCATAAAGGATAGCAGATCCTTCAGCGGTAAATACAGAGCTCGTTGAGGGAAGAAGCCAATTGCAAATAATTTCTCCTGTGGCAGTGACAACTGCTAACGAAGTGGAATCGATGGACTTGGAGCCATCCGTAAACAATAACTTCCAGCCATTATTTGTGTAATTAGATTCCAGTTTTAACGTTTTCATTGGTATTGTTTTTTTACGTGGCGAGTCCCAAGCCCAGCGCACAACCCTTGTAGGGAATGTTTCGCCTTCTCACTTTAGCTCGCCTTCGAACGGATGTTCTTAGGCTACCCAGAGGATACTTGGTCAAAGACCGGAAGTAGTGAGCTGCTGGAGCCATGTGTAAAAGAATCGTTTCTGGCCACTCCCAAGTGAATGGCGATCAGAGAACTTTCCTCACTTGCGTGAACTTCTACACATGACTCCATCCTCGAATATCGCATCCGATGGAACGATGAGCTGTACGAGATATATGACGACATTGACATAGTTCAGCGAATTAAAAGACAGCGGCTACGCTGGCTAGGTCATGTTGTCCGGATGGATGAAAACACTCCAGCTCTGAAAGTATTCGACGCAGTACCCGCCGGGGAAGCAGAGGAAGAGGAAGACCTCCACTCCGTTGGAAGGACCAAGTGGAGAAGGACCTGGCTTCGCTTGGAATATCCAATTGGCGCCGCGCAGCGAAAAGAAGAAACGACTGGCGCGCTGTTGTTAACTCGGCTATAATCGCGTAAGCGGTGTCTACGCCAATTAAGAAGAAGAAGAAGAAGATTCCAGTTCAGCAAAGGTTTGTTGAAAGACTTCATTTGGTGTGTTTTGCTTGGACAAAAGCATAAGCTTATTCTGTAGTATTTTATCATTGATCAGACAGGGAGGATGTCGAGTGGTGAATTTGCGTGTTGCGTTACGTAAAATATTATTTTCTGCAGCGAAACTTAAGCATCTCGAAATAGCTGATTGTATTCTTGGAATTTTTCTTTTTTTCGTGGCATGGGTGATAGTTGTATTTAGTAATGGGTTGGTGTTCTCAGCCGTTTTCGCAAGAATTTGAAGCGAAGAATCTATAATTTTATTTTGAATAGTTGGTAAACCAGATTCAGCCATTATCGTTTTTATTGGCGAGGTTCGAAAGGCCCGGAGACTTCGCCGTATTGCGCAATGGTAAGGTGCATTTAAAAGGTTGATATTGCTTTTGGAGCAATTGCCATAGATGGGGAGCCCATAATCTATTTTTGAAGTTAGCAAAGCTCTGACAACATTGACTAGTGTGTTCGGATGAATAAATGAATGCTCAGATGAGAGATATTTAACAATATTTAATCGTGACATTAACGAGTTTCTGACGTATTTACAGCTGTGTTTTACATTTGATGTTAGTTTGGTTGTGGGTTAGTGAAATACCGTTGCAATTTTGCTTCCTACATACGTGAAGGATATGTGTTTTGTCTAAGGAAAGTGAAGCACAAGACTCCAGTGACCAAGTCTCAATTCTGGCGAGTATATTAGTAAATAAGATTGAGCTAAATTAACGTCAGAGACTTTTGTGTAGATTAGGACATCGTCAGCATAGATCTGGTGCTCAACTCCTATGTAATTTTTTATCATCCTACTAATATCATCGAAAGCAATGATAAAAAGGAGGGCTGAAAGAGGTGATCATTAGAAAGCGGGAGTGTTGAAGAAAGAAAACCATTTACGTTGACTTTGAGATACTAAAGTCAATTAATCTTCTTCATCTTACTGAAGTTGCCATAAAACCATAACGGCAGTGCATTTGGAAAAATTCCACAATTTTGCATTTAGGTATAAAACCGACTTTCTTGCTTTCTTGTACACATTTAGAAAGCCATATCAATTTGCTTCAAATCATTTGCTTAACATATTAAAGTTAATTAACCCTCACCATCGTACTCAAGTTGACATAAGACCATAACGGCAGTGCATTTGCAAAATTCCAGAATTTTAAATTTAGGTATAAAACCAATTTTCTGGCATGTACACATTTAGAAATCCCTATAAAGTTGTTTCAAATTATTAAATTAACATATTAAAGTTAATTAACCCTCACCATCTTACTCAAGTTGACATAAGACCATAACGGCAGTGCATTTGGAAAAAATCCTTATTTTACCTTTAGGTATAAAACCCACTTTCTTGCATGTAAATTATTTTTAGGCACTAGTGCGCTTTATTCAGGCTCGACAGAACTAAACTCCAAAACATTCTTACTCTTAAGTCTAAGCCTAAGCCGTCCTCACTGCCGCTGCCGTCGTCGCTGTCTTTGCTATGTTTTGTCAGATGCAGTGTCAGCGAATCCAACGATTACGCCGACTTACGTGTAATGTAAGTCGTCGCTTGTTTGCGCTATATTTGTGCAGCGCCAGCGGATCCCACGGCTACGGTAGCTTGTGAGTATCGTTTGTTGTTGCTTGCCGTTGGATCATAACTCGGGCCGTTGGTCATGGACTGGGGTGGTGCTAATGTTCAGCATTGCCTGAAACGGATGTTAGGCAGACAATGCTGACTTGGTATTTTGGTGGTTTCGTTTCGAGTTAACTTACATTCTTAGAAATCCTCCAAGAATGGCTTTATATCATTAGCTTAACATATTAAAGTTAATTAACCCTCACCATCTTACTGAAGTTGGCATAAAACCAAAACGGCAGTGCATTTGGAAAAAATTCCACAATTTTACATTTAGGTATAAAACCGACTTTCTTGCATGTACACATTTATAAACCAATATCAAGTTGAATCAAATTGTTAAGTTCACATATTAAAGTTAATTAATCTTCTTCATCTTACTGAAGTTGCATAAAGCCAAAACGAAAATGCATTTGGAAAATTCCAGAATTTTACATATAGGTATAAAACCGATTTTCTTGCATGTACACATTTAGAAATCCATATCAAGTTACCTCAAATCATTAGCTTAACATATTAAAGTTAATTAACCCTCACCATCTTACTCAAGTTGACATACGACCATAACGGCAATGCATTTGGAAAAATTTCACAATTTTACATTTAGGTATAAAACCGAATCTCTTGCATGTACACATTTACAAATCCATATCAAGTTGCTTCAAATCATTAGCTTAACATATTAAAGTTAATTAACCCTCACCATTTTACTCAAGTTGGCATAAAGCCAAACCGGCAGTGAATTTGGAAAAAATTCCATAATTTTATATTTAGGTATAAAACCGACTCTCTTGCATGTACACATTTTGAAATCCATATCAAGTTGTTTCAAATTATTAAATTCACATATTAAAGCTAATTAACTTTCTTCATCTTACTAAAGTTGGCATATAGCCATAACGGCAGTGCATTTAGAAAAATTCAACAAATCATTAGCTTCACATATTAAAGTTAATTAATCTTCTTCATCTTACTGAAGTTGGCATAAAGCCAAAACGGAAGTGCATTTGCAAAATTCCAGAATTTTACCTTTAGGTATAAAACCGATTTTCTTGCATGTACACATTTAGAAATCCATATCAAGTTAGCTTAAATCATAAGCTTAACATATTAAAGTTAATTAACCCTCACCATCTTACTCAAGTTGACATAAGGCCATAACGGCAGTGCATTTGAAAAAAACTCCACAATTTTACATTTAGGTATAAAACCGACTTTCTTGCATGTACACATTTAGAAATCCACATCAAGTTGCTACAAATTATTAAATTGACATATTAAGGTTAATTAATATTCTTCATCTTATTGAAGTTTTCATAAAACCATAACGGCACTGCATTTGGAAAAATTCCACAATTTTACCTTTAGGTATAAAACCGACTTTCTTGCATGTACACATTTAGAAATTAACATCAAGTTGCTACAAATTAATAAATTCATATATTAAAGTGAATTAACTTTCGTCATCTTACAGAAGTTCGAATAAAGAGAAAACGGCAGTGAATTTGGAAAAAATCCACAATCTTAAATTTAGGTATAAAACCGACTTTCTTGCATGTACACATTTAGAAATCCACATCAAGTTGCTACAAATTAATAAATTCATATATTAAAGTGAATTAACGTTCGTCATCTTACAGAAGTTCGAATAAAGCGAAAACGGCAGTGCATTTGGAAAAATTCCACAATTTTACATTTAGGTCTATAACCGACTTTCTTGCATGTACACATTTAGAAATCCGCATGAAGTTGCTACAAGTTATTAAATTTACATATTAAAGTGAATTAATCTTCTTCATCTTACTGAAGTGTACATAAAGCCATAACGGCAGAGAATTTGGAAAAATTCCACAATTTTACATTTAGGTATAAAACCGACTCTCTGGCATCTACGCGTTTAGAAATCCATAACAAGTTGTTTTAAATTATCAAATTCACATATTAAAGTTAATTAACTTTCTTCATCTTACTGAAGTTGGCATAAAGACAAAACAGCAGTGCATTTGGAAAATTCCACAATTTTACATTTAGGTATAAAACCGATTTTCTTGCATGTCCACATTTAGAAATCCATATCAAGTTACTTCAAATTATTAAATTCACATATTAAAGTTAATTAACTTTGTTCATCTTACTGTAGTTGGAATAAAGCGAAAACGGCAGTGAATTTGGAAAAAATCCACAATCTTAAATTTAGGTATAAAACCGACTTTCTTGCATGTACACATTTAGAAATCCACATCAAGTTGCTACAAATTAATAAATTCATATATTAAAGTGAATTAATCTTCTTCATCTTACTGAAGTGTGCATAAAGCCATAACGGCAGAGAATTTGGAAAAATTCCACAATTTTACATTTAGGTATAAAACCGACTCTCTGGCATGTACGCGTTTAGAAAACCATATCAAGTTGTTTTAAATTATCAAATTCACATATTAAAGTTAATTACTTTTCTTCACCTTACTGAAGTTTGCATAAAGACAAAACGGCAGTGCATTTGGAAAATTCCACAATTTTTCATTTAGGTATAAAACCGACTTTCTTGCATGTACACATTTAGAAATCCACATCAAGTTGCTACAAATTATTAAATTGACATATTAAGGTTAATTAATATTCTTCATCTTATTGAAGTTTTCATAAAACCATAACGGCACTGCATTTGGAAAAATTCCACAATTTTTCCTTTAGGTATAAAACCGTCTTTCTTGCATGTACACATTTAGAAATTAACATCAAATTGCTACAAATTAATAAATTCATATATTAAATTGAATTAACCTTCGTCATCTTACAGAAGTTCGAATAAAGCGAAAACGGCAGTGAATTTGGAAAAAATCCACAATCTTAAATTTAGGTATAAAACCGACTTTCTTGCATGTACACATTTAGAAATCCACATCAAGTTGCTACAAATTAATAAATTCATATATTAAAGTGAATTAATCTTCTTCATCTTACTGAAGTGCGCATAAAGCCATAACGGCAGAGAATTTGGAAAAATTCCACAATTTTACATTTAGGTATAAAACCGACTCTCTGGCATGTACGCGTTTAGAAATCCATATCAAGTTTTTTTAAATTATCAAATTCACATATTAAAGTTAATTATTTTTCTTCACCTTACTGAAGTTGGCATACAGACAAAACGGCAGTGCATTTGGAAAATTCCAGAATTTTACATTTAGGTATAAAACCGACTTTCTTGCATGTACACATTTAGAAATTAACATCAAGTTGCTACAAATTAATAAATTCATATATTAAAGTGAATTAACCTTCGTCATCTTACAGAAGTTCGAATAAAGCGAAAACGGCAGTGAATTTGGAAAAAATCCACAATCTTAAATTTAGGTATAAAACCGACTTTCTTGCATGTACACATTTAGAAATCCACATCAAGTTGCTACAAATTTATAAATTCATATATTAAAGTGAATTAATCTTCTTCATCTTACTGAAGTGCGCATAAAGCCATAACGGCAGAGAATTTGGAAAAATTCCACAATTTTACATTTAGGTATAAAACCGACTCTCTGGCATGTACGCGTTTAGAAATCCATATCAAGTTGTTTTAAATTATCAAATTCACATATTAAAGTTAATTATTTTTCTTCACCTTACTGAAGTTGGCATAAAGACAAAACGGCAGTGCATTTGGAAAATTCCACAATTTTTCATTTAGGTATAAAACCGACTTTCTTGCATGTAAACATTTAGAAATCCACGCCAAGTTGCTACAAATTAATAAATTCATATATTAAAGTGAATTAATATTCTTCATCTCACTGAAGTTGGCATAAAGCCAAATTCCACAATTTTTCATTTAGGTTGAAAATCGAATTTCTGGCATGTTTACATTTAGAAATCCATATCAAGTTGCTTCACATCATTAGCTTCACATATTCAAGTTAATTAATCTTCTTCATATCACTGAAGTTGGCATAAAGACAAAACGGCAGTGCATTTGGAAAATTCCACAATTTTACCTTTAGGTATAAAACCGATTTTCTTGCATGTACACATTTAGAAATCCATATAAAATTACCTCAAATCATTAGCTTAACATATTAAAGTTAATTAACGCTCACCATCTTACTCACGTTGACATAAGGCCATAACGGCAGTGCATTTGAAAAAAATTCCACAATTTTACATTCAGGTATAAAACCGACTTTCTTGCATGTACACATTTAGAAATCCACAACAAGTTGCTACAAATTAAATAATTCATATATTAAAGTAAATTAACCTTCGTCATCTTACAGAAGTTCGAATAAAGCGAAAACGGCAGTGAATTTGGAAAAATTCCACAATTTTACATTTAGGTCTAAAACCGACTTTCTTGCATGTACACATTTAGAAATCCACATCAAGTTGCTACAAATTAATAAATTCATATATTAAAGTGAATTAATCTTCTTCATCTTACTGAAGTGTGCATAAAGCCATAACGGCAGAGAATTTGGAAAAATTCCACTATTTTACATTTAGATATATAACCGACTTTCTTGCATGTACACATTTGGAAATCCACATCAAGTTGCTACAAATTAATAAATTTATATATTAAAGTGATTTAATCTTCTTCATCTTACTGAAGTGTGCATAAAGCCATAACGGCAGAGAATTTGGAAACCGACAAGTTGCTTCAAATCATTAGCTTCACATATTAAAGTTAATTAACTTTCTTCACCTTACTGAAGTTGGCATAAAGACAAAACGGCAGTGCATTTGGAAAATTCCACAATTTTTCATTTAGGTATAAAACCGACTTTCTTGCATGTAAACATTTAGAAATCCACAACAAGTTGCTACAAATTAAATAATTCATATATTAAAGTAAATTAACCCTCTTCATCTTACTGAAGTGTGCATAAAGCCATAACGGCAGAGAATTTGGAAAAATTCCACAATTTTACATTTAGGTCTATAACCGACTTTCTTGCATGTACACATTTAGAAATCCGCATGAAGTTGCTACAAATTATTAAATTTACATACTAAAGTTAATTAATATTCTTCATCTTACTGAAGTTTTCATAAAACCATAACGGCAGTGCATTTGGAAAAATTCCACAATTTTACATTTAGGTATAAAACCGACTTCCTTGCATGTACACATTTAGAAATCCACAACAAGTTGCTACAAATTAATAAATTCATATATTAAAGTGAATTAACGTTCGTCATCTTACAGAAGTTCGAATAAAGCGAAAACGGCAGTCCATTTGGAAAAATTCCACAATTTTACATTTAGGTCTATAACCGACTTTCTTGCATGTACACATTTAGAAATCCGCATGAAGTTGCTACAAATTAATAAATTCATATATTAAAGTGAATTAATCTTCTTCATCTTACTGAAGTGTGCATAAAGCCATAACGGCAGAGAATTTGGAAAAATTCCACAATTTTACATTTAGGTATAAAATCGACATTCTTGCATGTACACATTTAGAAATCCACATCAAGTTGCTACAATTTAACAAATTCATATATTAAAGTGAATTAATCTTCTTCATCTTACTGAAGTGTGCATAAAGCCATGACGGCAGAGAATTTGGAAAAATTCCACAATTTTACATTTAGTTATAAAACCGACATTCTTGCACGTACACATTTAGAAATCCACATCAAGTTGCTACAAATTAACAAATTCAAATATTAAAGTGAATTAATCTTCTTCATCTTACTGAAGTGTGCATAAAGCCATAACGGCAGAGAATTTGGAAAAATTCCACAATTTTGCATAAAGGTATAAAACTGACTTTCTTGCATGTACACATTTAGAACTCCATATCAAGTTGCTTCAAATTATTAGCTTAACATGATAAAGCTAATTAACCTTCGTCATCTTACAGAAGTTCGAATGAAGCAAAAACGGCAGTGAATTTGGAAAAATTCCACAATTTTACATTTAAGTATAAAACCGACTATCTTGCATGTACACATTTAGAAACCCATATCAAGATGCTTCAAATTAATAAATTCACATACTAAAGTTAATTAATCTTCTTCATCTTACTGAAGTGTGCATAAAGCCATAACGGCAGAGAATTTGGAAAAATTCCACTATTTTACATTTAGGTATAAAACCGACTTTCTTGCATGTACACATTTGGAAATCCACATCAAGTTGCTACAAAATAATAAATTCATATATTAAAGTGAATTCATCTTCTTCATCTTACTGAAGTTGGCATAAAGCCATAACGGCGGAGAATTTGGAAAAATTCCACTATTTCACATTTAGGTATAAAACCGACTTTCTTGCATGTACACATTTGGAAATCCACATCAAGTTGCTACAAAGTAATAAATTCATATATTAAAGTGAATTTAGCTTCTTCATCTTACTGAAGTTGGCATAAAGCCATAACGGCGGAGAATTTGGAAAAATTCCACTATTTTACATTTAGGTATAAAACCGACTTTCTTGCATGTACACATTTGGAAATCGACATCAAGTTGCTACAAAGTTATAAATTCATATATTAAAGTGAATTTATCTTCTTCATCTTACTGAAGTGTGCATAAAGCCAAAACGGCAGTGCATTTGGAAAATTCCACAACTTTACATTTAGGTATAAAACCGACTTCCTTGCATGTACACATTTAGAAATCCACAACAAGTTGCTACAAATTAATAAATTCATATATTAAAGTGAATTAACGTTCGTCATCTTACAGAAGTTCGAATAAAGCAAAAACGGCAGTGCATTTGGAAAAATTCCACAATTTTACATTTAGGTCTATAACCGACTTTCTTGCATGTACACATTTAGAAATCCGCATGAAGTTGCTACAAATTATAAAATTTACATACTAAAGTTAATTAATATTCTTCATCTTACTGAAGTTTTCATAAAACCATAACGGCAGTGCATTTGGAAAAATTCCACAATTTTACATTTAGGTATAAAACCTACTTTCTTGCATGTACACATGTAGAAATCCATGTCAAGTTGCTTCAAATCATTAGCTTCACATATTAAAGTTAATTAATCTTCTTCATCTTACTGAAGTTGGCATAAAACCATAACGGCAGTGCATTTGGAAAAATTCCACAATTTTACCTTTAGGTATAAAACCGACTTTCTTGCATGTACACATTTAGAAATATATATAAAGTTGCTTCAAATTATTGGCTTAACATGATAAAGCTAATTAGTTAACCTTCGTCCTTTTACAGAAGTTCGAATAAAGCGAAAACGGCAGTGCATTTGAAAAATTCCACAATTTTACATTTAGGTATAAAACCGACTTTCTTGCATGTACACATTTAGAAATCCACAACAAGTTGCTACAATTTAATAAATTCATATATTAAAGTGAATTAACCTTCGTCATCTTACAGAAGTTCGAATAAAGCGAAAACGGCAGTGCATTCGGAAAAATTCCACAATTTTAAATTTAGGTATAAAACCGACTTTCTTGCATGTACACATTTAGAAATCCACACCAAGTTGCTACAAATTAATAATTTCATATAGTAAAGTGAATTAATCTTCTTCATCTTGCTGAAGTGTACATAAAGCCATAACGGCAGAGAATTTGGAAAATTTCCAGAATTTTACGTTTAGGTATAGAACCGATTTTCTGGCATGTTCACATTTAGAAATCCAAATCAAGTTGCTTCAAATCATTAGCTTAACATATTAAAGTTAATTAACCTTCGTCATCTTACAGATGTTCGCATAAAGCAAAAACGGCAGTGCATTTGGAAAATTCCACAATTTTTCATTTAGGTATAAAACCGACTTTCTTGCATGTACACATTTAGAAATCCATATCAAGTTGCTTTAAGTTATTAAATTCACATATTAAAGTTAATTAACTTTCTTCACCTTACAGAAGTTAACAAAAAGCCAAAACGGCAGTGCATTTGGAAAAATTCCACAATTTTACATTTAGGTATAAAACCGACTTTCTTGCATGCACACATTTAGAAATCCATATAAAGTCGTTTCAAATTATTAAATTCACATATTAAAGTTAATTAACTTTCTTCATCTTACTGAAGTTGGCATAAAGCCAAAACGGCAGTGCATTTGGAAAAATTCCACAAATTTACATTTAGGCATAAAACCGACTTTCTTTCATGTACACATTTAGAAATCCATATAAAGTTGTTTCAAATTATTAAAATCACATATTAAAGTTAATTATTATTCTTCATCTTACTGAAGTTGGCATAAAGCCATAACGGCAGAGCATTTCGAAAAATTCCACAATTTTACATTTAGGTACAAAACCGACTTGTTGCAAGTGCATATTTAGTTAACCCTCACCATTTTACTCAAGTTGACATAAGACCATAACGGCAGTGCATTTGGAAAAAATTCCATAATTTTACATTTAGGTATAAAACCGATTTTCGTGCATGTACACATTTAGAAATCCATATCAAGTTGCTGCAAATTAATAAATTCACATATTAAAGTGAACTAATCTTCTTCATCTTACTGAAGTTCGTATAAAGCCATAACGGCAGAGAATTTGGAAAAATTCCACAATTTTACATTTAGCAATAAAACCGACTTTCTTGCATGTACACATTTAGAAATCCATATAAAGTTGTTTCAAATTATTAAATTCACATATTAAAGTTAATTAACCCTCACCATCTTACTCAAGTTGGCATAAGACCATAACGGCAGTGCATTTGGAAAAAATTTCACAATTTTACATTTAGGTATAAAACCGACTTTCTTGCGTGTACACATTTAGAAATCCATATCAAGTTACCTGAATTCATTAGCTTAACATATTAAAGTTAATTAACCCCCACCACCTTACTCAAGTTGACATAAGACCATAACGGCAGTGCATTTGGAAAAAAATTCACAATTTTACATTTAGGTATAAAACCGAGTTTCTTGCATGTACACATTTATAAATCCATATCAAGTCACCTCAAATCATTAGATTCACATATTAAAGTTAATTAACCGTCACCATCTTACTCAAGTTGGCATAAAGCCTAAACGGCAGTGCGTTTGAAAAAATTCCACAATTTTACATTTAAGTATAAAACCGACTATCTTGCATGTACACATTTAGAAATCCATATCAAGTTGCTGCAAATTAATAAATTCACATATTAAAGTGAACTAATCTTCTTCATCTTACTGAAGTTGGCATAAAGCCATAACGGCAGAGAATTTGGAAAAATTCCAGAATCTTACATTTACGTATAAAACCGATTTTCTTGCATGTACACATTTAGAAATCCATATCAAGTTACTTCAAATTATTAAATTCACATCTTAAAGTTAATTAACTTTGTTCATCTTACTGTAGTTCGAATAAAGCGAAAACGGCAATGCATTTGGAAAAATTCCACAATTTTTCATTTAGGTATAAAACAGATTTTCCCGCATTTAAACACGAAGCAATCCATATCAAGTTGTTTAAGATTATTAAATTCATATTAAAGTTAATTAACCCTCACCATCTTACTCAAGTTGGCATAAAGCCAAAACGGCAGTGCATTTGAAAAAAATTCCATAATTTTACATTTAGGTATAAAACCGACTTTCTTGCATGTACACATTTAGAATCCACATCAAGTTGCTACAAATTATTAAATTGACGTTTTAAAGTTAATTAATATTCTTCATCTTACTGAGGTTTTCATAAAACCAAAACGGCAGTGCATTTGGAAAAATTCCACAATTTTACATTTAGGTATAAAACCGACTTTCTTGCATGTACACATTTAGAAATCCATATAAAGTTGTTTCAAATTATTAAATTCACATATTAGAGTAAATTAACTTTTTTCTTCTTACTGAAGTTGGCATAAAGCCATAACGGCTGAGCATTTGGAAAAATTCCATAATTTTACATTTAGGTACAAAACCGACTTGTTGCAAGTGCACATTTAGTTAACCCTCACCATCTTACTCAAGTTGACTTAAGACCATAACGGCAGTGCATTTCGAAAAAATTCCACAATTTTACATTTACGTATAAAGCCGAATTTCTCGCATGTACACATTTAGAAATCCACATCAAGTTGCTACAAATTAAAAAATTCACATATTAAAGGTAATTAACCCTCACCATCTTACTCAAGTTGACATAAGGCCATAACGGCAGTGCATTTGAAAAATTCCACAATTTTACATTTAGGTATAAAACCGACTTTTTTGCATGTACACATTTAGAAATCCATATAAAGTTGTTTCAAATTATTAAATTCACATATTAAAGTTAATTAACTTTCTTCATCTTACAGAAGTTGGCATAAAGCCAAAACGGCAGTGCATTTTGAAAAATTTTACATTTAGGTATAAAACCGACTTTCTTGCATGTACACATTTAGAAATCCATATCAAGTTGTTTTAGATTACTAAATTCATATTAAAGTTAATTAACCCTCACCATCTTACTCAAGTTGACATATTAAAGTTAATTAACTTTCTTCATCTTGGCATAAAGCCATAACAGCAGTGCATTTGGAAAAATTCCACAATTTTACATTTAAGTATAAAACCAATATTCTGGCATGTACACAATTAGAAATCCACAACAAGTTGCTTCAAATCATTAGCTTAACATGTTAAAGTTAATTTACCCTCACCATCTTACTCAAGTTGGCATAAAGCCAAAACGGCAGTGCATTTGGAAAAAAATCCATAATTTTACATTTAGGTATAAAACCGACTCTCTTGCATGTCCACATTTAGAAATCCATATCAGGTTGTTTCAAATTGTTTAATTCACATATTAAAGCTAAATAACTTTCTTCATCTTACCAAGTTGGCATACAGCCATAACCGCAGTGCATTTGGAAAAATTCCACAATTTTACACTTAGGTATAAAACCGATTTTCCTGCATTTAAACATTTACTAATCCGTATCGAGTTGACTCAAATCATGAGCTTAACATATTTAAGTTAATTAACCCCCACCATCTTACTCAAGTTGGCATAAAGCCAAAACGGCAGTGCATTTGGAAAAAATTCCACAATTTTACATTTAGGTATAAAACCGACTCTCTTGCATGTACACATTTAGAAATCCATATAAAGTTGTTTAAAATTAATAAATTCACATATTAAAGTTAATTATTATTCTTCATCTTACTGAAGTTGGCATAAAGCCATAACGGCACAGCATTTCGAAAAATTCCAGAATTTTACATGTAGGTACAAAACCGACTTGTTGCAAGTGCACATTTGATTAACCCTCACCATTTTACTTAAGTTGACATAAGACCATAACGGCAGTGCATTTGAAAAAAATTCCATAATTTTACATTTAGGTATAAAACCGATTTTCATGCATGTACACATTTAGAAATCCGTATCAAGTTGCTGCAAATTAATAAATTCACATATTAAAGTGAACTAATCTTCTTCATCTTACTGAAGTTGGCATAAAGCAATAACGGCAGAGAATTTGGAAAAATTCCACAATTTCACATTTAGCAATAAAACCGACTTTCTTGCATGTGCACATTTAGAAATCCATATAAAGTTGTTTCAAATTATTAAATTCACATATTAAAGTTAATTAACTTTCTTCATCTTACAGAAGTTGGCATAAAGCCAAAACGGCAGTGCATTTGGAAAAATTTCACAATTTTACATTTAGGTATAAAACCGACTTTCTTGCATGTACACATTTAGAAATCCATATCAAGTTGTTTTAGATTATTAAATTCATATTAAAGTTAATTAACCCTAACCATCTTACTCAAGTTGAAATATTAAAGTTAATTAACTTTCTTCATCTTGGCATAAAGCCATAACGGCAGTGCATTTGGAAAAATTCCACAATTTTACATTTAAGTATAAAACCGACTCTCTTGCATGTCCACATTTAGAAATCCATATAAAGTTGTTTCAAATTATTAAATTCACATATTAAAGTTAATTAACTTTCTTCATCTTACTCAAGTTGGCATAAACCCAAAACGGCAGTGCATTTAGAAAATTCCACAATTTTCGTTTAGGTATAAAACCGACTTTCTTGCATGTACACATTTAGAAATCCATATCAAGTTGTTTCAAATTATTAAATCCACATATTAAATTTAATTAACTTTCTTCTACATTTAGGTATAAAACCGAATTTCTGGCATGTCCACATTTAGAAATCCATATCAAGTTGTTTCAAATTATTAAATTCACATATTAAAGTTAATTAACTTTCTTCATCTTACAGAAGTTGGCATAAAGCCAAAATCCCGAGTGCATTTGGAAAATTCCAGAATTTTACCTTTAGGTATAAATCCGATTTTCTTGCATGTAGACATTAAGAAATCCATATCAAGTTACCACAAATCATAAGCTTAACATATTAAAGTTAATTAACCCTCACAATCTTACTCAAGTTGACATAAGGCCATAACGGCAGTGCATTTGAAAAAAATTCCATAATTTTACATTTAGGTATAAAACCGACTTTCTTGCATGTACACATTTAGAATCCACATCAAGTTGCTACAAATTATTAAATTGACGTTTTAAAGTTAATTAATATTCTTCATCTTACTGAGGTTTTCATAAAACCAAAACGGCAGTGCATTTGGAAAAATTCCACAATTTTACATTTAGGTATAAAACCGACTTTCTTGCATGTACACATTTAGAAATCCACATCAAGTTGCTACAAATTATTAAATTGACGTTTTAAAGTTAATTAATATTCTTCATCTTACTGAGGTTTTCATAAAACCAAAACGTCAGTGCATTTGGAAAAATTCCACAATTTTACCTTTAGGTATAAATCCGATTTTCTTGCATGTAGACATTAAGAAATCCATATCAAGTTACCACAAATCATAAGCTTAACATATTAAAGTTAATTAACCCTCACAATCTTACTCAAGTTGACATAAGGCCATAACGGCAGTGCATTTCGAAAAAATTCCATCATTTTACATTTAGGTATAAAACCGATTTTCATGCATGTACACATTAAGAAATCCATATCAAGTTGCTGCAAATTAATAAATTCACATATTAAAGTGAACTTATCTTTTTCATCTTACTGAAGTTGGCATAAGGCCATAACGGCGGAGAATTTGGAAAATTTCCAAAATTTTACATTTAGGTATAAAACCGACTTTCTTGCATGTACACATTTAGAAATCCATATAAAGTTGTTTCAAATTATTAAATTCACATACTAAAGTTGATTAACTTTCTTCATCTTACAGAAGTTGGCATAAAGCCAAAACGGCAGTGCATTTTGAAAAATTTTACATTTAGGTATAAAACCGACTTTCTTGCATGTACACATTTAGAAATCCATATCAAGTTGTTTTAGATTACTAAATTCATATTAAAGTTAATTAACCCTCACCATCTTACTCAAGTTGACATATTAAAGTAAATTAACTTTCTTCATCTTGGCATAAAGCCATAACGGCAGTGCATTTGGAAAAATTCCACAATTTTACATTTAAGTATAAAACCAATATTCTGGCATGTACACATTTAGAAATCCACAACAAGTTGCTTCAAATCTTTAGCTTAACATGTTAAAGTTAATTAACCCTCACCATCTTATTCAAGTTGGCATAAAGCCAAAACGGCAGTGCGTTTGAAAAAATTCCATAATTTTACATTTAGTTATAAAACCGACTCTCTTGCATGTCCACATTTAGAAATCCATATAAAGTTGTTTCAAATTATTAAATTCACATATTAAAGTTAATTAACTTTTTTCATCTTACTGAAATTGGCATAAAGCAATAACGGCTGAGCATTTGGAAAAATTCCATAATTTTACATTTAGGTACAAAGCCGGCTTGTTGCAAGTGCACATGTAGTTAACCCTCACCCTCTTACTCAAGTTGACTTAAGACCATAACGGCAGTGCATTTCGAAAAAATTCCATCATTTTACATTTAGGTATTAAACCGATTTTCATGCATGTACACATTAACAAATCCATATCAAGTTGCTGCAAATTAATAAATTCACATGTTAAAGTGAACTAATCTTCTTCATCTTACTGAAGTTGGCATAAAGCCATAACGGCAGAGAATTTAGAAAATTTCCACAATTTTACATTTAGGTATTAAACCGACTTACTTGCATGTACACATTTAGAAATCCATATAAAGTTGTTTCAAATTATTAAATTCACATATTAAAGTTAATTAACTTTCTTCATCTTACAGAAGTTGGCATAAAGCCAAAACGGCAGTGCATTTTCAAAAATTTCACAATTTTACATTTAGGTATAAAACCGACTTTCTTGCATGTACACATTAGAAATCCATATCAAGTTGTTTTAGATTACTAAATTCATATTAAAGTTAATTAACCCTCACCATCTTACTCAAGTTGACATATTAAAGATAGTTAACTTTATTCATCTTGGCATAAAGCCATAACGGCAGTGCATTTGGAAAAATCCCATAATTTTACATTTAAGTATAAAACCAAAATTCTGGCATGTACACATTTAAAAATCCACAACAAGTTGCTTCAAATCATTAGATTAACATATTAGAGTTAATTAACCCTCACCATCTTACTCAGTTGGCATAAAGCCAAAACGGCAGTGCATTTGGAAAAATTCCACAATTTTACATTTAGGTATAAAACCGAGTTTCTTGCATGTACACATTTAGAAATCCATATCAAGTCACCTCAAATCATTAGATTCACATATTAAAGTTAATTAACCCTCACTATCTTTCTCAAGTTGGCATAAAGCCAAAACGGAAGTGCGTTTGAAAAAATTCCATAATTTTGCATTTAGGTATAAAACCGACTCTCTTGCATGTCCACATTTAGAAATCCATATAAAGTTGTTTTAAATTATTAAATTCACATATTAAAGTTAATTAACTTTCTTCATCTTACTGAAGTTGGCATAAAGCAATAACGGCTGAGCATTTGGAAAAATTCCATAATTTTACATTTAGGTACAAAACCGGCTTGTTGCAAGTGCACATGTAGTTAACCCTCACCATCTTACTCAAGTTGACATAAGACCATAACGGCAGTGCATTTCGAAAAAATTCCATCATTTTACATTTAGGTATAAAACCGATTTTCATGCATGTACACATTTAGAAATCCGTATCAAGTTGCTGCAAATTAATAAATTCACATATTAAAGTGAACTAATCTTCTTCATCTTACTGAAATTGGCATAAAGCCATAACGGCAGAGAATTTGGAAAAATTCCACAATTTTACATTTAGCAATAAAACCGACTTTCTTGCATGTACACATTTAGAATCCATATAAAGTTGTTTCAAATTATTAAATTCACATATTAAAGTTAATTAACTTTCTTCATCTTACAGAAGTGGGCATAAAGCCAAAAGGGCAGTGCTTTTGGAAAAATTCCACAATTTTACATTTAGGTATAAAACCGACTTTCTTGCATGCACACATTAAGAAATCCATATCAAGTGGCTTCAAATCATTAGCTTAACATAATAAAGATAATTAAC
>NW_024394396.1:0-3373 GCF_016617805.1 Bactrocera tryoni
GTTAACATTCTTCATAATACCGCAGTTGACATAAAGCCATAACGGCTGTGCATTTGGAAAAATTCAACAAATTTACATTCAGGTATGAAACCGATTTTCTTGCATGTACACATCTAGAAATTCATATCAATTTGCTAAAAAACGTTAGCTTCACATATTAAAGTTAATTAACCTTCTTCATCTTACTCAGGTTGACATAAAGCCATAACGGCAGTGCATTTGGAAAAATTCCACAATTTTACATTTAGGTATAAAACCGACTTTATTGCATGTACACATTTAGAAAGTCATATGAGGTTACTTCGAATCATTAGCTTAACATATTGAAGTTAATTAACTTTCTTCATATTACCAAAGTTGGCATGAAACCATAACGGCAGTGCATTTGGAAAAAAATTCCATAATTTCACATTTAGGTATTAAACTGATTTTCTTGCATATACACATTTAGAAATCCATATGAAGTTGCTTCAAATCATTAACTTTACATATTAAAGTAAGTTAACTTTCTTCATCCCTCAGAAGTTGGCATAAAACCAAAACGACAGTGCATTTGGAAAAATTCCACAATTTTACATTTAGGTATAAAACTGATTTTCTTGCATAAACACATTAGAAATCCATATCAAGTTGCTTCAACTCATTAGCTTCATATATTAAAGTTAGTTAACATTCTTCATAATACCGCAGTTGACATAAAGCCATAACGGCTGTGCATTTGGAAAAATTCCACAAATTTACTTAACTTTAAAACCGATTTTCTTGCATGTACACATCTAGAAATTCATATCAATTTGCTACAAATCGTTAGCCTCACATATTAAAGTTAATTAACCTTCTTCATCTTACTCAGGTTGACATAAAGTCATAACGGCAGTGCATTTGGAAAAATTCCACAACTTTACATTTAGGTATAAAACCGACTTTATTGCATGTACACATTTAGAAATTCATATGAGGTTACTTCGAATCATTAGCTTAACATATTAAAGTTAATTAACTTTCTTCATCTTACCAAAGTTGGCATGAAACCATAACGGCAGTCCATTTGGAAAAAAATTCCATAATTTCACATTTAGGTATTAAACTGATTTTCTTGCATATACACATTTAGAAATCCATATGAAGTTGCTTCAAATCATTAACTTTACATATTAAAGTAAGTTAACTTTCTTCATCCCTCAGAAGTTGGCATAAAACAAAAACGACAGTGCATTTGGAAAAATTCCACAATTTTACATTTAGGTATAAAACTGATTTTCTTGCATAAACACATTTAGAAATCCATATCAAGTTGCTTCAACTCATTAGCTTCATATATTAAAGTTAGTTAACCTTCTTCATATTACCGCAGTTGACATACAGCCATAACGGCTGTGCATTTGGAAAAATTCCACAAATTTACTTAACTTTAAAAATGACTTTCTTGCATAAACACATTTAGAAATCCATATCAAGTTGCTTCAACTCATTAGCTTCATATATTAAAGTTAATTAACCCTCATCTTCTTACTCAGGTTGACATAAAGCCATAACGGCAGTGCATTTGGAAAAAATCCATAATTTTACATTCAGGTATGAAACCGATTTTCTTGCATGTACAAATTTAGAAATCCATTTGAAGTTGCTTCAAATCGTTAGCTTCACATATTAAAGTTAATTAACTCTCATCATCTTACTCAAGTTGACATAAAGCCATAATGGCAGTGCATTTGGAAAAAATCCACAATTTTACATTTAAGTATAAAACCGAATTTCCTGCATTTTAATATTTAGCGGTCAATATCGGGCTGATTCAAATCATTAACGTCACATATTCAAGCTAATTAACCATCGTCATCTTACAGAAGTTGGCATAAAGCCAAAACGGCAGTGCATTTGGAAAAAATTCCATATATTTACATTTAGGTATAAAACCTACTTTCTTGCATGTAGACATTTAGAAATCCATATCAATTTGCTTCAAATTATTAGCTTAACATATTAAAGTTAATAAACCTTCTTCATCTTACAGAAGTTGGCATAAAACCAAAACGACAGTGCATTTCGAAAAATTCCACAATTTTACATTTAGGTATAAAACCGATTTTCTTGCATATAAGCATTTGGCAATCTATGTCAAATGGCTCTAAATAATTAGATTCACATACTAAAGTTATTTAACCTTCTTCACTTACTAAGGTTGACATAAAGCAAAAACGGCAGTGTAGTATATACACATTTAAAAATCCACACCGAATTGCTCTAAATCATAAGCTTCACATAATAAAGTTAATTAACCCTTATCATCTTACTCCAGTTGACATAAAGCTGTAACGGCAGTGCATTTGGAAAAAATTCCATAATTTTACATTTAGGTATAAAACCGATTTTCTTGCATATACACATTTAGAAATACATATGAGGTTGCTTCGAATCATAAGCTTAACATATTAAAGTTAATTAACTTTCTTCATATTACTAAAGTTGGCATTAAACCATAACGGCAGTGGAGTTAAAAAAAAATTCCATTATTTCACATTTAGGTATAAAACTGATTTTCTTGCATGTACTCATTTAAAAATCCATACCAAGTTGCTTCGTATCGTTAGCTTCACATATTAAAGTTAATTATCCCTCATCCTCTCACTCAAATTGACATAAAGAAATAACGGCAGTGCATTTGGAAAAAATTCCATAAGTTTACATTTAGTTATAGAACCGATTTTCTTGCATATACACATTTTAAAATACATACGAGGTTGCTTCGAATCATTAGCATAACATATTAAAGATAATTAACCTTCTTCATCTTACTAAAGTTGGCATGAAACCATAACGGCAGTGCATTTGGAAAAAAATTCCAAAATTTCACATTTAGGTATAAAAATGATTTTCTTGCATATACACATTTAAAAATACATACGAGGTTGCTTCGAATAATAAGCATAACATATTAAAGATAATTAACCTTCTTCATCTTACTAGGCATAAAACCATAACGGCAGTGCATTTGGAAAAAAATTCCATAATTTCACATTTAGGTATAAAAATGATTTTCTTGCATATACACATTTAGAAATCCATATGAATTTGCTTCAAATCATAAACTTTACATATTAAAGTCAGTTAACCTTCTTCATCCCTCAGAAGTTGGCATAAAGCCAAAACGGCAGTGCATTTGGAAAAAATTCCATTACTCTTTATTTGTATAAAACCGATTTTCTTGAAGGTTCATATTTAAAAATCTATATCAAGTTGCTTCAAATCATTAGCTTCATATATTAAAGTTAACTAGCCTTCTTCATCGTACTCAAGTTGACATAAAGCCATAACGGCAGTGCATTTGGTAAAAGTCCACAATTTTACATTTGGGTATTAAATCCATTTTCTT
>NW_024394397.1:0-3888 GCF_016617805.1 Bactrocera tryoni
TCACATATTCTAGCTACTTAACCTTCGTCATTTTACAGAAGTTGGCATAAAGCCGAAACGGCAGTGCATTTGGAAAAATTCCACAATTTTACATTTAGGTATAAAACAGATTTTCCTGCATTTAGACATTAAGCAAATCATATCGAGTAGATTCAAATCATTAACTTCACATATTCAAGTTAATTAACCTTCTTCATCTTACTCAAGTTGACATAAAGCCACAACGGCAGTGCATTTGGAAAAAAATCCACAATTTGACATTTAGGTATAAAAGCGATTTTCTTGGATATGCACATTTTGAAACACATATAGATTTGCTTCAAATCTTAAGCTTAACATATTCAAGTTATTTAACCTTCTTCATCTTACAGAAGTTGGCATAAAACCAAAACGACAGAGCATTTGGAAAATTCCACAATTTTACATTTAGGTATAAAATCGATTTTCTTGCACATCCACGTTTAAAAATCTATACCAAGTTGCTTCAAATCATTAACTTCATATATTAAAGTTAATTTACCTTCGTCATCTTACTAAAGTTGGCATAAAGCCAAAACGGCAGTGCATTTGGAAAATTCCAGAATTTTACATTTAGGTATTAAACCGATTTTCTTGCATGTACACATTTAGAAATCCATATCAAGTTGCCTCGAATCATTAGCTTCGCATCATAAAATTAATTAACCTTCTTCTTCTTACTCAAGTTGACATAATGCTATAACGGCAGCGCATTTGGAAAAATTACAGAATTTTACATTTAGGTGTAAAACCGATTTTCTTGCATGTACACATTTAGAAATCCATATCAATTTGCCTCAAATCAATAGCTTCATATATTAAAGTTAATTAACCCTTTTCATATTACAGAGTTTTACAATTAGACATGAAACCGATTTTCCTGCATGTACACATTTAGAAATCCATATCAATTTGCCTCAAATCTTTAGCTTCACATATTAAAGTTAATTAACTTTCTTCATCTCACAAAAGTTGGCATAAAGCCATAAGAACAGCGCATTTGGAAAAATTCCACAATTTTACATTTAGGTATAAAACCGCTTTTCCTGCATTTAGACATTAAGCAAATAATATCGAGTTGATTCAAATCATTAACTTCACATATTCAAGTTAATTAACCTTCTTCATCTTACTCAAGTTGACATAAAGCCACAACGGCAGTGCATTTGGAAAAAATTCCACAATTTGACATTTAGGTATAAAAGCGATTTTCTTGCACACGCACATTTTGAAACACAAATGAATTTGCTTCAAATCATAGGCTTAGAATATTAAAGTTAATTAACCTTCTTCATCTTACTGAAGTTGGCACAAAGCCAAGACGGCAGTGCATTTGGAAAATTCTAGAATTTTACATTTAGTTATAAAACCGACTTTCTTGCATGTACACATTTAGAAATTTATATCAAGTTTCCTCAAAACATTAGCTTCACACATTAAAGTTAATTAACTTTCTTCATCTCACTAAAGTTGGCATAAAGCCATAAGGACAGTGCATTTGGAAAAATTCCACAATTTTACATTTAGGTGTAAAACCGATTTTCTTGCATGTACACATTTAGAAATCCATATCAAGTTGCCTCAAATCATTAGCTTCATATATTAAAGTTAATTAACCCTTTTCATATTACTCAAGTTGACATAATGCTATAACGGCAGTGCATTTGGAAAAATTCCACAATTTTACATTTAGGTATAAAACCGATTTTCTTGCATGTATACGTTTAGAAATACATATCAAGTTGCTTCAAATCATTAGCTTCACATATTAACGTTAATTAACTTTCCTCATCTCACAAAAGTTGACATAAAGCCAAAAGGACAGCGCATTTGGAAAAATTCCACAATTTTACATTTAGGTATAAAACCGTTTTTCCTGCATTTAGACAATAAGCACATCATATCGAGTTGATTCAAATCATTAACTTCACATATTCAAGTTAATTAACCTTCTTCATCTTACTCAAGTTGACATAAAGCCACAACGGCAGTGCATTTGGAAAAAATTTACAATTTGACATTTTGCATATGCACATTTTGAAACACATATGAATTTGCTTCAAATCATAAGCTTAACATATCAAAGTTAATTAACCTTCTTCATCTTACAGAAGTTGGCATAAAATCAAAACGAGCGTGCATGTGGAAAATTCCAGAATTTTACATTTATGTATAAAACCGATTTTCTTGCAAAACACACATTGAGAAATCCAAAAAGAATTGCTTCCAATCATTAACGTCACATATTAAAGTTAATTAACCTTCTTCATCTTGCAGAAGTTGGCATAAAGCCAAAACGACAGTGCCCTTTTCATATTACTCAAATTGACATAATGCTATAACGGCAGTGCATTTGGAAAATTCCACAATTTTGCATTTAGGTATAAAACCGATTTTCTTGCATGCATACGTTTAGAAATACATATCAAGTTGCTTCAAATCATTAGCTTCACATATTAAAGTTAACTAGCTTTCTTCGTCTTACTCATGTTGGCATAAAGCCATAAGGACAGTGCATTTGGAAAAATTCCACAATTTTACATTTAGGAATAAAACCGTTTTTCCTGCATTCAGATATTAAGCAAATCATATCGAGTTGATTCAAATCATTAACTTCACATGTTCAAGTTAATTAACCTTCTTCATCTTACTCAAGTTGACATAAAGCCACAACGGCAGTGCATTTGGAAAAAATTCAACAATTTGACATTTAGGTATAAAAGCGATTTTCTTGCATTTAAATATTTAGCAATCCATATCGAGTTGATTCAAATCATTAACGTCACATGTTCTAGCTATTAAACCTTCGTCATTTTACAGAAGTTGGCATAAAGCCGAAACGGCAGTGCCTTTGGAAAATTCCAAAATTTTACATTTAGGTATAAAACCGATTTTCTTGCATTTAAATATTTACCAATCCATATCGAGTTGATTCAAATCATTAACGTCACATATTCTAGCTACTTAACCTTCGTCATTTTACAGAAGTTGGCATAAAGCCAAAACGGCAGTGCATTTGGAAAACTCCACAATTTTACCTTTAGGTATAAAACCGATTTTCTTGCATTTAAATATTTAGCAATCCATATCGAGTTGATTCAAATTATTAACGTCACAAATTCTAGCTATTAAACCTTCAGCATTTTACAGAAGTTGGCATAAAGCCAAAACGAGAGTGCATTTGGAAAAATTCCACAATTTTACATTTAGGTATAAAACCGATTTCCTTGCATTTAGATATTTAGCAATCTATATCGAGTTGATTCAAATCATTAACTTCACATGTTCAAGTTAATTAACCTTCTTCATCTTACTCAAGTTGACATAAAGCCACAACGGCAGTGCATTTGGAAAAATTCCACAATTTTATATTTAGGTATAAAACCGATTTTATTGCATTTAAATATTTAGCAATCCATATCGAGTTGATTCAAATCATTAACGTCACATATTCTAGCTATTAAACCTTCGTCATTTTACAGAAGTTGGCATAAAGCCAAAACGGCAGTGCATTTGAAAAATTCCAGAATTTTACATTTAGGTATAAAACCGATTTTCTTGCATGTACACGGTTAGAAATCCATATCAAGTTGCCTCAAATCATTAGCTTCACATATTAAAGTTAATTAACTTTCTTCATCTCACTAAAGTTGGCATAAAGCCATAAGGACAGTGCATTTGGAAAAATTCCACAATTTTACATTTAGGTATAAAACCGACTTTCCCGCATTTAGACATTAAGCAAATCATATCGAGTTGATTCAAATCATTAACTTCACATATTCAAGTTAATTAACCTTCTTCATCTTACTCAAGTTGACATAAGGCCACAACGGCAGTGCATTTGGAAAGTTCCACAATTTTACATTT
>NW_024394398.1:0-5425 GCF_016617805.1 Bactrocera tryoni
CAAACGATTGGTGTTTAAATTTCGATGAGGATGGATCAACGTCCAGTGGTTCCGCTCTTACTAGTCTGTCGCTGTCACGTCCGTTATTTACCCTTTGATTTTCCGTAAAATGAGGTGCATGTCCGGGCTTGTACTGCCTATTACTATAGTAGTGTGGGCTCTTATGAGCTGAGGGTGGATCATAAGTGTTTGTCCTATGGTTGTTCTGGCTTGAAATTATAATATTATTTTTTTTAATGTGGTTGCCCTCGACGTTCCTGGCAGCAAAATTGGCCACGAACGCATACCGCTCATGGTTTGAGTCTACCTCCTGTGCTAAAGCAAGAGCAGACGGAAGGTCAGACGGCCGTGAAGCGAAAAGAATGTCGCATAAGGGCTTCCTTAAGCCGGAAATGAAAACTCTTAGGGCATCTGTCCTATATTTCTCGTTTATAATTTCTGCCACGCTACTCTCGTAAGACATTATAGTCTTATTAGCTAGTAACGTTAGCTTCTTTTCTACCTCATCGTAGAATTCCAGACAGGACCTAGAACCCTGTCTTAAGGTAGATAATTCCTGCTCTATAAGATATACGGGACGTTTGTCCGCGTACGTAAAGTCTAAACGTGCTATAATGGCATTAAAATTAAGCACAGTACTAAACGATGAGAGGACCGCATCGGCAGCCCCTCTTATTTTGTTCCTCAAAATGGTAACTGCTTGGTAGTGACGTTCACTGCCATCGTACCTTTTGAACAGTTCATAAGCGTTATGCGCCGCCTCGCGCCATGACACATATGTGCCTATGTGACCATGAAATTCGGGAAGTGATTTGATCGCATCAAGCGTTATGTCACATGTCACTAGTGAATTTACAGATACCTTTTTAGATATTTTTCTACCTTTGGCCTGCTGCCCGTCACTTGGTTTTGGATTGCTAATAACTTCCTATCGAACTCCAACCTTTGTGCTGCCAAAGCACTTCTAACTTCCGCCTTAATTAACTCGCTTATTTGTTCTGTGTTCATATTTGCTTTCCGACTTCCTAACTTTAAATTTCTAAAAAGGTCTTCCAGACCTTCACTCACTAATTTTTGTTCTGTCACTTTCCTTTATTTTATTCACAATTATTGTTATATTTATTCCAGGAAACGAGCATCTCACTTACCCTTCCATTGGATTTGAATAGATTAAAATTAGGTTCAGGTTCTTCCGGTTAGTTGATCGGGCCAAAGGTTGTCTCTTCTTAAAGTCCACGTTGAGTCCAAGTAGTTGATTGTTGTTGATTTTAAGTGAGCCAGCTATCGTAGTCACACGAGTCGAGTTAAGAACTTTATATTTTTCTATTAAACTTTTCACTCGCGTGCCCCACGTTGGGCGCCAATTATTCAAATGTATTGTTCAATTTTAAAATTATTTTATTTGCCGTCATCTCGGCTTAGTTGTCAAGCATAAAGTGCCACTTAAAATTATTCCTAACTTAGCTCAAGCCACCAACCCGCATCGCGTTGTGGCTCCTCTGCTGACGTTTTGCTGACCTTGCGCCTCGTGCATGGTGTTTGTTTACTTTGATGTCTGGCCAATGTTCTCACGCAAAATGTGCTGACTTAGCGACATGTGCAGAGTGGTAGGCTCTTATTACGACGGGAATTAGGGTGTGTCGTTTCCTCGCGACAACTTATACAAGAAAATCGACTTTATATCTTAATATAAGGTTTTGGGTATCTTCTAAATGCACAGTCGTTATGGCTTTGTGGCAACTTCAGTAAGATGAAGAAAGTTAATCATCTTAAATATGTAAAGATAATGATTAGAATCTACTCAATATCGATTTCTAGATGTGTGTATACAAGAAAATCGACTTTATATCTAAATATAAAATTTTGGAATTCATCCAAATGCACTGCGGTTATGGCTTTATGTCAACTTCAGTAAGATATAAAAGGTTAATTAACTGAAATATATAAAGTTAATGAATAGAAGCTACTCAATATCGATTGCGAGATGTGTGTATACAAGAAAATCGACTTTATATCTAAATATAAGATTTTGGAGATCTTCCAAATGCACTGCCGTTATGGCTTTATGCCAACTTCAGTAAGATAAAGAAAGTTAATCATCTTAAATATGTAGAGTTAATGATTAGAAGCTACTCAATATCGATTGCTAGATGTGTGTATACAAGAAAATCGACTTTATATCTAAATATAAGATTTTGGAATTCATCCAAATGCACTGCCGTTATGGCTTCATGTCAACTTCAGTAAGATATAAAAGGTTAATTAACTTAAATATGTGAAGTTAATGAATAGAAGCTACTCAATATCGACTGCTAAATGCATATATATAAGAAAATTGACTTTATATCTAAATATAAGATTTTAGAATTCTTCCAAACGCACTGCCGTTATGGCTTTGTGCCAACTTCAGTAAGACGAAAAAAGTTAATCATCTTAAATATGTAAAGTTAATGATTAGAAGTAACTCAATATCGATTGCTAAATATGAATATACAAGAAAATCGACCTTATACCTAAATATAAGATTTTGGAATTCTTCCAAATGCAGTGCCGTTATGGCTTTATTTCAACTTCAGTAAGATATAAAAGGTTAATTAACTTAAATATGTGAATTTAATGAATAAAAGCTACTCAATATCGACTGCTAAATGCGTATATACAAGAAAATCGACTTAATATCTAAATATAAGATTTTGGAATTCATCCAAATGCACTGCCGTTATGGCTTTATGTCAACTTCAGTAAGATGTAAAAGGTTAATTAACTTAAATATGTGAATTTAATGAATAAAAGCTGCTCAATATCGACTGCTAAATGCGTATATACAAGAAAATCGACTTAATATCTAAATATAAGATTTTGGAACTCATCCAAATGCACTGCCGTTATGGCTTTATGTCAACTTCAGTAAGATGTAAAAGGTTAATTAACTTAAATATGTGAATTTAATGAATAAAAGCTACTCAATATCGACTGCTAAATGCGTATATACAAGAAAATCGACTTAATATCTAAATATAAGATTTTGGAACTCATCCAAATGCACTGCCGTTATGGCTTTATGTCAACTTCAGTAAGATGTAAAAGGTTAATTAACTTAAATATGTGAATTTAATGAATAAAAGCTACTCAATATCGACTGCTAAATGCGTATATACAAGAAAATCGACTTAATGTCTAAATATAAGATTTTGGAACTCATCCAAATGCACTGCCGTTATGGCTTTATGTCAACTTCAGTAAGATATAAAAGGTTAATTAACTTAAATATGTGAATTTAATGAATAAAAGCTACTCAATATCGACTGCTAAATGCGTATATATGTACAAGAAAATCGACTTTATATCTAAATTAAAGATTTTGGAATTCATCCAAATGCACTGCCGTTATAGCTTCATGTCAACTTCAGTAAGATATAAAAGGTTAATTAACTTAAATATGTGAAGTTAATGAATAGGAGCTACTCAATATCGACTGCTAAATGCATATATATAAGAAAATCGACTTTATATCTAAATATAAGATTTTGGAATTCTTCCAAATGCACTGCCGTATGGCTTTGTGCCAACTTCAGTAAGATGAAAAAAGTTAATCATCTTAAATATGTAAAGTTAATGATTAGAAGCAACTCAATATCGATTGCTAAATATGAATATACAAGAAAAGCGACCTTATACCTAAATATAAGATTTTGGAATTCTTCCAAATGCACTGCCGTTATGGCTTTATGTCAACTTCAGTAAGATATAAAAGATTAATTAACTTAAATATGTAAAGTTAATGTTCAGAAGCTGCTCAATATCGATTGCTAGATGTGTGTATACAAAAAAATCGATTTCATACCTAAATATGGGATTATGGATTTTTTCCAAATGCACTGCCGTTATGGATTTATGTCAACTTCAGTAAGATGTAAAAGCTTAATTAACTTAAATATGTAAAGTTAATGAATAGATGCTACTCAATATCGACTCCAAAATGCGTATGTACAAGAAAATCGACTTTATATCTAAATATAAGATTTTGGAATTCTTCCAAATGCACTGCCGTTATGGCTTTATGTCAACTTCAGAAGATGCAGAAAGTTTATTACCTTAAATATGTGAAGTTAATGATTTGAAGCTACTCAATAACGATTGCTTAATATGAATATACAATGTGTCTTGAACATTCGGTCACATCAACAAATTGCTCTATTTGCCATGATTTTCCTTAGATATAAGATGCATTTTTATAATTTTTATAATAAAAGTTAATAATATAATGTGTGAAATGAATATTTTTAATTTTTCAAATAATAATATGAAAAATGTTTTTTTGACTATTATGAGAATTTTTACCATTGGGGTACAAACGTATCCCGGGTGTGTTTTTACGTATATAATGTGTTTGGAAGGCTGTAGCTCCTGAACCAATGGTCCGATCTGGTTCAAATTCTGAATTTGAACTCAAAATTAAATAACCTTCCTAGATCCGGAAGGACCATAGCGGTATAGAGGTATAGCGGTTCAAAAGTTACAACACTTCAAAGTTGAAAGTGGATACACTTGTACCCGGGTGTGTGTTCTAGGATTAAATATGTGAAGCTAATGATTTGAAGCATCTCAATATCGATAACAAAATCTGTATATACAAGAAGACCGTCAACTTCAGTAAGATGCAGAAGGTTAATTAACTTAAGTATGTGAAGTTAATGATTTGAAGCAACTCAATATCGAGTGCTAAATATAAATATACAAGAAAATCGACTTTATACCTAAATATAAGATTTTGGAGATCTTCCAAATGCACTGCCGTTATGGCTTTATGCCAACTTCAGTAAGATAAAGAAAGTTAATCATCTTAAATATGTAGAGTTAATGATTAGAAGCTACTCAATATCGATTGCTAGATGTGTGTATACAAGAAAATCGACTTTATATCTAAATATAAGATTTTGGAATTCATCCAAATGCACTTCCGTTATGGCTTCATGTCAACTTCAGTAAGATATAAAAGGTTAATTAACTTAAATATGTGAAGTTAATGAATAGAAGCTACTCAATATCGACTGCTAAATGCATATATATAAGAAATTGACTTTAACTTAAATATGTGAATTTAATGAATAA
This sequence comes from Bactrocera tryoni, assembly GCF_016617805.1. Classification (NCBI taxonomy): domain Eukaryota; kingdom Metazoa; phylum Arthropoda; class Insecta; order Diptera; family Tephritidae; genus Bactrocera; species Bactrocera tryoni. The sequence continues at coordinate 5,113 of NW_024394398.1, forward strand.
AAGCTACTCAATATCGACTGCTAAATGCGTATATACAAGAAAATCGACTTAATATCTAAATATAAGATTTTGGAATTCATCCAAATGCACTGCCGTTATGGCTTTATGTCAACTTCAGTAAGATGTAAAAGGTTAATTAACTTAAATATGTGAATTTAATGAATAAAAGCTACTCAATATCGACTGCTAAATGCGTATATACAAGAAAATCGACTTAATATCTAAATATAAGATTTTGGAACTCATCCAAATGCACTGCCGTTATGGCTTTATGTCAACTTCAGTAAGATATAAAAGGTTAATTACCTTAAAT
>NW_024394399.1:0-2301 GCF_016617805.1 Bactrocera tryoni
CTTCATCTTACTGAAGTGGACATAAAGCAGTAACGGCAGTACATTTGGAATAGTTCCACAATCCTATATTAAGGTATAAAGTCGATTTTCTTGTATATTAACATTTAGCAATCGATATTGAGTTGCTTCAAATCATTTGCTTCACTTATTTAAGTTAATTAACATTCTTTATTTTACTGAAGTTGACATAAGGCCATAACGGCAGTGCATTTGGAAGAACTCCACAATCCTATATTACGGTATAAAGTCGATTTTCTTGTATATTCACATTTAGCAATCGATATTGAGTTGCCTCAAATCATTAGTTTAACGTATTTAAGTTAGTTTATCTGCTTCATCTTTTTGAAGTGGACGTAAAGCCATAAGGGGAGTGCATTTGGAAGAATTTCACAATGCTATATTAAGGCACAAAGCCGATTTTCTTGTATACTCACATTTGGCAATCGATATTGAGTTGCTTCAAATCATTAGTTTAACATATTTAAGTTCACTTACCTTCTTCATCTTACTGAGGTTGACATAACGCCATAACGGCAGTGCATTTGGAAGAATTCCCCAATCTTATATTAAGGCATAAAGTCGATTTTCTTGTATATACACAATTAGCAAACGACACTGAGTTGCTTAGAATCATTAGTTTAACATATTTAACTAAATTTTCCTTCTTCATCTTACTGAAGTGGACATAAAGCCATAACGGCAGTGCATTTGGAAGAATTCCACAATTCTATATTAAGGTATAAAGTCGATTTTCTTGTATATTCACATTTAGCTATCGATATTGAGTTGCTTCAAATCATTTACTTCACTTATTTAAGTTAATTAGCATTCTTCATCTTACTGAAGTGGAGATAAAGCCATAACGGCAGTGCGTTTGGAATAGTTCCACACTCTTATATTAAGGTGTAAAGTCGATTTTCTTGTATATTCACATTTCGCAATCGATATTGAGTTGCTTAAAATCATGTACTTCACTTATTTAAGTTAATAAGCATTCTTCATCTTAATGAAGTCGACATAGAGCCATAATGGCAGTGCATTTGGAAGAATTCCACAATCTTATCCTAAGGCAGAAAGTCGATTTTCTTGTTTATACACATTTAGCAAATGACATTGAGTTGCTTCGAGTCATTAGTTTAACATATTTAAGCAAATTTACCTTCTTCATCTCACTGAAGTGGACATAGAGCCATAGCGGCAGTGCATTTGGAAGAATTCCACAATCCCATATTATGGTATAATGTCGATTTTCTTGTATATTCACATTTCGCAATCGATATTGAGTTGCTTCAAATCATTTACTTCACTTATTTAAGTTAAGTAGCATTCTTCATCTTACTGAAGTTGACATAAAGCCATAACGGCAGTGCATTTGGAAGAATTCCACAATCTTATATTAAGGTATAAAGTCGATTGTCTTGTATAATCTCATTTAGCAATCGATATTGAGTTGCTTCGAATCATTAGTTTAACATATTTAAGTTAATTTACCTGCTTCATCTTACTGAAGTGGACATAAAGCCATAACGGCAGTGCATTTGGAAGAATTCCACAATCTTATATTAAGGTATAAAGTCGATTTTCTTGTATATTCACATTTAGCAATCGATATTGAGTTGCTTCGAATCATTAGTTTATTATATTTAAGTTAATTCAACTTCTTCATCTTACTGAAGTAAACATAAAGCCATAACGGCAGTGCATTTGGCAGTCGATATTGAGTTGCTTCAAATCATTAGTTTAACATATTTAAGTAGATTTACCTTTTTCATCTTACTGAAGTGGACATAAAGCCATAACGGCAGTGCATTTGGCAATCGATACTGAGTTGCTTCAAGCCATTAGTTTAACATATTTAAGTTCACTTACCTTCTTCATCTTACTGAAGTTGACATAAAGCCATAACTGCAGTGCATTTGGAAGAATTCCACTATCTTATATTAAGGCATAAATTTGATTTTCTTGTATATTCACATTTAGCAAACGACATTGAGTTGCTTCGAATGTTTGGTTTATCTTATTTAAGTTCATGTACCTTCTTCATCTATTTGAAGTGGACGTAAAGCCATAACGGCAGTGCATTTGGAAGAATTCCACAATGCTATATTAAGGTACAAAGCCGATTTTCTTGTATACTCACGTTTGGCAATCGATATTGAGTTGCTTCGAATCATTAGTTTAACATATTGAAGTTAGTTTATCTGCTTCATCTTACTGAAGTGGACATAAAGCCATAACGGCAGTGCATTTGGAAGAACTCCACAATTTTATATTAAGGCATAAAGTCGAGTTTCTTGTATA
>NW_024394400.1:0-3953 GCF_016617805.1 Bactrocera tryoni
TATGTATATTGGCGTGCAAGGTTAAACTGTCCATATGTAGTCGTCATGGCGGTATCTTCGCTGTTTGCAGTAAACTACGATTGCCTGTCTGGCAGCACCATTGGCTTATTGATAAAAAGTAAAAGTAGCTGCTGCTGCTGGGTCGGACTTAATGTACACACCTACATACATATGTACATACATACATATGTACAAGAACACTTTGAACGGTTTTTTGCATTTATCTTTGTTTGCTAAATTTACGCTAAAAGCTTTTCTTGGCGGTGTCTGATACGCCGAAGGAGCTCGATTTATTGTTTGTACAGAGACATTTATATGTGTGCCATGTATGTATGTACATGTATAGTATGTATGCGTGCAACCTCAGTCGGATTTCACTGTGTTTCGGTAGAAATTAGTTAGGCTAAGTGAGTGAGTGGTAGATGATAATAATTAGAAATCAATAATATAAACTGAAAACTTACTTCTGGTTCTGCAATTGCAGCAATTAAACTTTATAAATTAAGGTTTTACAAGAAAATGGCTTTGTGGAGACTTCGGCATTTTTAGCGACACTGTAAAGTAATAAGCTGAATCGCAACAATAATTTAATTAAGTGATGGCCTCTCCTTTCTTACGAACATAAACTCAACTCAGACTACATTCTGCCTCCGTTCTATTGCGAAAATCACTGGGTAACTTATAAATCAGAGGATTATGTAGAAAGATATTGCAGCAACAGAAACAACAATTTCTTGCTCAGTGCGTGCAATTTAATTTCAGTAGAATCTGACTTGAGGCCTTAACTAACCCATAACCTTAACAGAGAACCGGCCTAACATTATTCATATGCAGCAACAATCCTCGTGAATTATATAACAACGGTTCGCCTTGTCGAGCCATAATTGAAAAAAACTTATTTATGAGTCAAAAGGTAACAATAAAAGCTGCGTTTCAGAGACTCAAGTTAAATGGTTGCAAACTAGGCCTAGCCCAGTTGGATACATCGCAGTAACATGGAAATGTAAATGTAAATGTAACAATGTTTACAACTCGTTCAATTTTATTACGAAAATTCATATTCTGTAAAGAATGTTACTGACCGTACTATTCGCAACACCATCACCCATCTTGAGACCCAGCATTCATTATTGGATAATATTCGACCGAATAGACCAGGTCCAGCACGCAGTGAAGAAAATATATCAGCCGTAGCTGAGAGTGTACACAAAGACCGTGGAGAGTCGATTCGGCTAAGATCGCAGCAACTCGAACTGACGTATGGAAAGACTTGCTGCATTTGGAATAAAAATCAACTCGTAGAAATTCCAGAGCTGCTATTTCATCCAACAAACCACCAAAAACCACAGTTTGGTGTGGTTCGTGGGCCGGTAGAATCATCGGTTCATATTTCTTGAAATATTATCGTGGTGGGAACGTAACTGTCAATGACGACCGTTCTCGCACAATGATAACCGACTATTTGATGCCTGAAATTGAAGCTCCTGATCTCGCATCAATCAATGGATTTATTGAGAGAACACTTAGATCAGCAAATAATTTTACATTTTGGGCCGGTCGATTTGTCACCAAGGTCATGTAATGTCATATCATCAATAACACCGTAAGACTTTTTCCCATTCGGACAATCCCGCTTCGATTCAGGTTTTGGAGCAAAACATCACGCGTGTCATTCGTCAGTTACAAGTCAAAATGCTCGAAAGATTCATCCAAAATTTTAATCAAGGGATGTACCATCTGAGATCTAACCGCAGCCAATATTTGAAAGAGATAACGTTCAAAAAATAAACGCGAAAGAATGTTCCTTCAAATAATAATAAATATTCCCTATTAAATTTGCAGTTTTTTGTTAGAAAAAATACGGAAACTCGAAATGGATTAGTGTTTAATATACGCTCATAGGATCGGCGATTTTTGCGATGTTTGAAATTATTCAACATAGAAAAAAGTTTCATTAAATTTTGTGTGAGGAAAAAAAATTCTGGTACCAAAACGTTCAGAATGCTAGAAAGGGCCTCTGGTGATAATTGTTTAATCAACTTTTTTTTTTAATTGGTACAAATTATTCAAAAATGGTCGAGAACGCGGGGCTGGTCAGTTGTCTCCGAGCACCTAGAGAGTCAGGACAAACATTTTTGAGCGACATATTTCTGTGAGTGTTTCTGTTGAAAATACTGCGTTCGCTGGAGCAGAGGTGCGATTAAATTCTGTATGAAACTCGGTAAATCTGCGACAGAGGCATTTGATATGATCAAGCAGGCTTACCCAGATGTTGCTTTAGTAAGAAGTGGTGTGTTTCGGTGGCGCCAGGCCTTTTGGGTGGCCAGGAAGAGGTCGCTGATAAAGACTGTGCTAGGTGGGGTGCAAGGTATGAGCAAAAGTGCTCACTGACGAGCAGAAATTGTGGCGAGTGGAAGTGTGCCAAGAAAATTTTAACATGTGTGAAAGTGACCCCCAATTTTTGAGTAACATAATCACAGGTGACGAGTCATGAATCCTGAAAAGGCCGCTGAAAGGCAAGCATTTTGAGAGGACAGAGTGGATCCAAGCAGCATGCACCTCGGCTCACAAGGATATTCCGGAGAATGCCTTCCGTGACGTCTTCAATGCCTGGAAATCCCGCTGGCAACGCTGCATCGTCGTAAAAGGAGCCTATTTTGAAAGTTTTTAAAGAATTGTAACGATTACGATTGGTTCAACACATTTTTTTAAATTGACTCAGTCCTATTACTTTCCGGACAACCCAGTATGATTAGTGCATCAAAAAATAAAAACAATTAATATCTGTGATTCATTTTATAGAAATTTTTATATCTGTATATTTTTTTGTTTCTAAATTATGTAAATATATAATATAATGCGACAAATAGGGCTCTGTCACCAGTTTTATAATCGCTGACAGCAAATCTAGCCTCCGCCAATTAGAACTGGAACTAATTATAATGCGCAATAATAATTGTTGTAATCAGAGTTAATGAAATTTTTTTGTTAAACAATCAGGCAGTGTGTGAAGGCTATTTCATTAAATTTTGCAATCGACAGGGGATTTACCACGAAACTTTTTGTGGGGGCATTGGCAGTTTTTCGTTGACAGTGTTCAGAATTTTGGTTCGAAATGGCATCTGCTTAAAATTTAAGACCAACTCAACTCACAATGGTGTGAATTAATTCTACATACAATTATTCTACATCTGTCCTGCATTGGCAAGACTACGCTGTAAGCATCTGAGGTCACCGCCATATACTTAATACACTGGTTGAGGCATCAATAGTGAGGCAACAGAGTCTGTTAAAACTCACGTCAATTGCAGACATCGAACTGGTCTATGCCTGGCTTAACATAACATATTCAGCAATAGATTCTTTGGTATATTTTAATACGCCGAGCTCACCATTACCAAACTTAATATCGCTTCGGTATAGGTAATGTGGCATGACTTTTCATCCTATTAAAACTAAAGATTCAGAGCTTCAATTTGGGTCACAAGAACATTCTCAAGAGTTAAAAAAGACATATGTATTATTTACAGACTTCCTTTGATTGAATATTTATCCAAAATCATTACCAAATTGTCGCTCTCTAAGAAAATATTGTTCACTTAGACGCATTGTGCTAGCCCAGATGACTGTTTACTTTGTAACCGAACGATTTCAAAGTCGTTTGACAGAATTAGTTTTTTCTTACCTTTCGCTAAAGCGTCTGTTTAAGTTTCGCGATTTTATTATAGTAAAAAAAATGAAATTTTTTTAATAATGGTATCTAAACGAAATTGCAATAGGCTCAAAGCGCTTTGTCGATTTGTAAGGATCTTATGACCTATTATAGAGGCGTTCTAAACAACTGCCAGCGAGGTCAACTCTTAGACTCTATTAATCATCTGCAATAAGGGGTATTCTAAGAAACTTAGTAAGTTCCCCTTCCTACACAGTACCACGTATTTTCGAAATCCTAT
>NW_024394401.1:0-3094 GCF_016617805.1 Bactrocera tryoni
TTAACTAACTTAAATAAGTGAAGTAATTAATTTGAAGCAACTCAGCATCGATTGCTTAATGTGCATATTCAAGAAAATCGACTTTATGTCTAAATATAAGATAGTGGAATTCTTCCAAAAGCACTGCCGTTATGGCTTTATGTCCACTTCAGTAAGATGAAGAAGGTTAATTAACTTAAATAAGTGAAGTGAATGTTTTGAAGCAACTCAGTATCGATTTCTAAATGTGCATATACAAAAAAATCGACTTTATGTCTAAATATAAGATTGTGGAATTCTTCCAAATGCACTGCCGTTATGGCTTTATGTCCACTTCAGTAAGATGAAGAAGGTTAATTAACTAAAATAAGTGAAGTAAATGATTTGAAGCAACACAGTTTCGATTGCTAAATGTGTATATACAAGAAAATCGACTTTATATCTAAATGTAGGATTATGGAATTTTTCCAAATGCACTGCCGTTATGGCTTTATGTCCACTTCAGTAAGATGAAGAAGGTAAATTACCTTAAATATGTTAAACTAACGATGTGAAGCAACTCAATATCGATTCCTAAATGTGTATTTACAAGAAAATCGAATTTATATCTAAATATAAGATTATGGAATTCTTCCAAATGCACTGCCGTTATGGCTTTATGTCAAGTTCAGTAAGACAAGAAAGGTTAACTAACTTAAATAAGTGAAGTCAATTATTTGAAGCAACTCAATATCGATTCATAAATGTGTATATACAAGAAAATCGAATTTATATCTAAAAATCAGATTATGGAATTCTTCCAAATGCACTGCCGTTATGGCTTTGTGTCAACTTCAGTAAGATAAGGAAGGTTAACTAACTTAAATAAGTGAAGTCAATTATTTGAAGCAACTCAATATCGATTCATAAATGTGTATATACAAGAAAATCGAATTTATATCTAAAAATCAGATTATGGAATTCTTCCAAATGCACTGCCGTTATGGCTTTATGTCCACTTCAGTAAGATGAAGATGGTAAATTAACTCAAATATGTGAAACTAATGATTTGGAGCAACTCAATATCGATTGCTAAATGTGTATATACAAGAAATTCGACTTTATAAGTTAATATAAGATTGTGGAATTCCTCCACATGTACTGCCGTAATGGCTTTATGTCCTCTCCAGTAAGATGAAGAAGGTTAATTAAATAAAATAAGTGAAGTAAATGATTTGAAGCAACACAGTATCGATTGCTAAATGTGTATATAAAAGAAAATCGACTTTATGTCTAAATGTAGGATTATGGAATTTTTCCAAATGCACTGCCGTTATGGCTTTATGTCCACTTCAGTAAGATGAAGAAGGTAAATTACCTTAAATATGTTAAACTAACGATGTGAAGCAACTCAATATCGATTCCTAAATGTGTATTTACAAGAAAATCGAATTTATATCTAAATATAAGATTATGGAATTCTTCCAAATGCACTACCGTTATGGCTTTATGTCCACTTCAGTAAGATGAAGATGGTAAATTAACTCAAATATGTAAAACTAATAATTTGGAGCAACTCAATATCGATTGCTAAATGTGTATATACAAGAAATTCGACTTTATAAGTTAATATAAGATTGTGGAATTCCTCCACATGTACTGCCGTAATGGCTTTATGTCCTCTCCAGTAAGATGAAGAAGGTTAATTAAATAAAATAAGTGAAGTAAATGATTTCAAGCAACACAGTATCGATTGCTAAATGTGTATATACAAGAAAATCGACTTTATATCTAAATGTAGGATTATGGAATTTTTCCAAATGCACTGCCGTTATGGCTTTATGTCCACTTCAGTAAGATGAAGAAGGTAAATTACCTTAAATATGTTAAACTAACGATGTGAAGCAACTCAATATCGATTCCTAAATGTGTATTTACAAGAAAATCGAATTTATATCTAAATATAAGATTATGGAATTTTTCCAAATGCACTGCCGTTATGGCTTTATGTCCACTTCAGTAAGATGAAGAAGGTTAATTAACTTAAATATGTTAAACTAATGATTTGAAGCCGCCCAATATCGATTCCTGAATGTGTATATACAAGAAAATCGACCTTATACCTTAATATAAGATTGTGGAATTCTTCCACATGTACTGCCGTAATGGCTTTATGTCCACTTCAGTAAGATGAAGAAGCTTAATTATCTAAAATAAGTGAAGTAAATGATTCGAAGCAACTCAATATCGTTTGCTAAATGTGTATATACAAGAAAATCGAATTTATATCTAAATATAAGATTGTGGAATTCTTCCAAATGCACTGCCGTTATGGCTTTATGTCCCCTTCAGTAAGATGAAGAAGGTAAATTAACTTAAATATGTTAAACTGATGATTTGGAGCAACTCAATATCGATAGCTAAACGTGTATATACAAGAAATTCGACTTTATGCCTTAATATAAGATTGTGGAATTCCTCCACATGTACTGCCGTAATGGCTTTATGTCCACTTCAGTAAGATGAAGAAGGTTAATTAAATAAAATAAGTGAAGTAAATGATTTGAATCAACTCAATATCGATTGATAAATGTGTATATACAAGAAAATCGACTTTATATCTAAATGTAGGATTATGGAATTTTTCCAAATGCACTGCCGTTTTGGCTTTATGTCCACTTCAGTAAGATGAAGAAGGTAAATTACCTTAAATATGTTAAACTAACGATGTGAAGCAACTCAATATCGATTCCTAAATGTGTATTTACAAGAAAATCGAATTTATATCTAAATATAAGATTATGGAATTCTTCCAAATGCACTGCCGTTATGGCTTTATGTCAACTTCAGTAAGACAAGAAAGGTTAACTAACTTGAATAAGTGAAGTCAATTATTTGAAGCAACTCAAATGTCGATTGTTAGATGCGTATATACAAGAAAATCGACATTATATCTAAATATAAGATTATGGAATTTTTCCAAATGCTCTGCCGTTATGGCTTTATGTCAACTTCAGTAAGATGAAGAAGGAAAATTAACTTAAAGATGTTAAATTAATGATATCAAGCAACTCAATAGCGACTGCGAAAGGTGTATATACAAAGAAATCGACTTTATACCTGAATATAAGATTGT
>NW_024394402.1:0-6043 GCF_016617805.1 Bactrocera tryoni
ATACAAATGTAAAATAATGGAGTTTTTTCCAAATACACTGCCGTTGTGGCTTTATGTCAACTCGTGTAAGCTGAAGAAAGTTAATTAACTTTAATATGTGAGCTTAATAATTTGAACCAACTTTGTATGGATTTCTAAATGAGTACTCGCTTGAAATTCGGTTTTATACCTAACCGTTTTGGCTTTATGCCAACTTCTGTAAGATGTCGAAGGTTAATTAACTTGAATAAGTGGCGTTAATGATTTTATAAATGTTTAAATGTAGGAAACTCAGCTTATACCTAAATGTAAAATTGTGGAATTTTTCCATATGCTCTGCCGTTTTGGCTACATGCCAACTTCTGTCAAATGACGAAGATTAATTAACTTAAATATGTGACGTTAATGATTTGAGTCAACTCGATATGTATTGCTAAATGTTTAAATGAAGGAAAATCTATTTTAGGCCTAAATGTAAAATTATGGAAATTTTTCCAAATGCACTGCCGTTATGGCTTTATGTCAACTTCTGTAACATGAAGAAGGTTAATTAACTTGAATATGTTAAGCTTATTATTTGAAGCAAATTGATAGGACTTCTAAATGTGGATATGCAAGAAAATCGGTTTTTCCAAATGCACTGCTGTTATGGCTTTATGTCCATTTCTGTAACATGAAGAAGGTTAATTAACTTGAATATGTTAAGCTAATGCTTTGAAGCAAATTGATATGGACTTCTAAATGCGGATATGCCAGAAAATCGGTTTTATACCTAAATGTAAAATTGTGGAATTTTTTCCAAATGCACTGCCGTTATGGCTTTATGTCAACTTGGGTAAGATGAAAAAGGTTAATTAACTTGGATATGTTAAGCTAATTATTTGAAGCAAATGTGGATATGCAAGAAAATCGGTATTATACCTGAATGTAAAATTGTGAAATTTTTCCAAATGCACTGTCGTTTTGGCTTTATGCCAACTTCTTTAAGATGAAGAAGGTTTATTAACTTGAATTAGTTAAGCTAATGATTTAAGACAATTCGATGTGGATTTCTAAATGTGTACATGCACGGGAATCGGTTTTATGTTTAAATGTAAAATTCTGGAAATTTCCAAATGCACTTCCATTTTGGCTTTATGCCAACTTCTGTAAGATTAAGAAGAAAAATTAACTTTAATATATAAAGCTAATGATTTGAGTCAACTGAAAATGGGTTGCTAAATGTTTAAATGCAAGAAAATCGGCTTTATACCTAAATGTAAAATTATGGAATTTTTTCCAAATGCACTGCCGTTATGGCTTTAATATGTGCAGCTAATGAAGCAACTTGATATGGATTTCTAAACGTATACAATCAAGAAAATCGGTTTTATACCTTATGTAAAATTGTGGAATTTTTCCAAATGCACTGCCGCTTTGGCTTTACGCCAACTTTCGTAAGGTGGAGAAGGTTAACTATTCTTAATATGTGAAGCAAATGATTGGAATCACCCGGATATGTGTTGCTAAATGTTTAAATGCAGGAAAATCCTGTTTTATACCTAAATGCAAAATTATGGACTTTTTCCAAATGCACTGCCGTTATGGCTTTATGTCAACTTGGGTAAGATGGAGAGGCTTAATTAACTTTAATATATGAAGTTAATGATTTGAAGCAACTTCGTATGTATTTCTAAATGTGGATATGCAAGAAAATCGGTTTTATACCTAAATGTAAAATTCAGGAATTTTTCCAAATGCACTGCTGTTATGGCCTTATGCCAACTTCTGTAAAATGAAGAAGGTAAATTAACTTGAATATGTTAAGCTGATGATTTAAAGCAAATTGATATGGACTTTTAAATGAAGTTATGCAAAAAAATCGGTTTTTCCAAATGCACTGCTGTTGTGGCTTTATGTCAACTTCTGTAACATGAAGAAGGTTAATTAACTTGAATATGTTAAGCTAATGATTTGAAGCAAATATATTTGGACTTCTAAATGCGGATATGCAGGAAAATCGGTTTTATACCTAAATGTAAAATTGTGGAATTTTTTCCAAATGCACTGCCGTTATGGCTTTATGTCAACTTGAGTAAGATGAAGAAGGTTAATTTAATTGAATATGTTAAGCTATTTATTTGAAGCAAATGTGGATATGCAAGAAAATCGGTATTATACCTGAATGTAAAATTCACGATTTTTTCCAAATGCACTGCCGTTTTGTCTTTATGCCAACTTCTGTAAGATGAAGAAAGTAAATTAACTTTAATATATGAAGCTAATGATTTAAATCAACTGGATATGGGTTGCTAAATGTTTAAATGCACGAAAATCGGTTCTATTCATAAATATAAAATTCTGGAATTTTCCAAACGCACTGCCGTTTTCGCTTTATGCCAACGTTTGTAAGATGAAGAATTTTTATTAACTTCAATATGTGACAGTAGTGATTTGAAACAACTCGATATGTATTGCTAAATGTTTAAATGCAGGAAACTCGGCTAATACCTAAATGTAAAATTGTGGAATTTTTCCATATGCTCTGCCGTTTTGGCTTTATGCCAATTTCTAAAAGATGGAAAAGGTTAATTAACTTTAATATGTGAAGCTAATGATTTGAGGCAACTTGATATGGATTTTTAAATGTGTACATGCAAGAAAATCGGTTTTATACCTAAATGTAAAATTCTGGAATTTTCCAAAAGCACAGCCGTTTTGGCTTTATGCAACTTCAGTAAGATGACGAAGGTTAATTAACTTGAATATGTGACGTTAATGATTTGAAGAACTTGGTATGGATTTCTAAATGTGTATGTGCAAGATAATCGGTTTTATATTTCTAAATGTGGATATGCAAGAAAATCGGTTTTAATATGTGAAGCTAATGATTTGAAGCAAATTGATATGGACTTCTAAATGTGGATATGCAAGAAAATCGGTTTTTCCAAATGCACTGCTCTTATGGCTTTATGTCAACTTCTGTAACATGAAGAAGGTTAATTAACTTGAATATGTTAAACTAATGATTGGAATCACCCGGATATGTGTTGCTAAATGTTTAAGTGCAGGAAAATCGGTTTTATGCTAAAATGTAAAATTCTGGAAATTTCCAAATGCACTTCGTTTTGGCTTTCTAACAACTTGAGTAAATTGGAGAGGGTTAATTAACTTTAATATATGAAGTTAATGATTTGAAGCAACCTCATATGTATTTCCAAATGTGGATATACAAGAAAATCGGTTTTATACCTAAAAGTAAAATTCAGGAATTTTTCCAAATGTACTGCCGTTTTGGCTTTATGCCAACTTCTGTAAGATAAAGAAGGTAAATTAAATTTAATATATAAAGCTAATGATTTGAATCAACTGGATATGGGTTGCTAAATGCTTAAATGCAGGAAAATCGTTAAGGTTTTTTAACTTGGATATGTGACAGTAATGATTTGAAACAACTCGATATGTATTGCTAAAAGTTTAAATTTGAGTCAACTCGATATGGATTGCTAAATGTTTAAATCCAGGAAAATCGGTTTTATACCTAAATGTAAAATTATGGAATTTTTCCTAACGCAATGCCGTTTTGGCTTTATGTAAACTTCTGTAAAATGAAGAAAGTAAAATAACTTTAATATGTGACGTTAATCATTTGAATCAACTCGATATGTATTGCTAAATGTTTAAATGAAGGAAAATCTATTTTAGGCCTAAATTTAAAATTATGGAAATTTTTCCAAATGCACTGCTGTTATGGCTTTATGTCAACTTCTGTAACATGCAAAAGGTTAATTAACGTGAATATGTTAAGCTATTTATTTGAAGCAAATTGATATGGACTTCTAAATGTGGATATGCAAGAAAATCTGTTTTTCCAAATGTACTGCTGTTATGGCTTTATGTCAACTTCTGTAACATCAAGAAGGTTAATTAACTTGAATATGTTAAGCTAATGAATTGAAGCAAATTGATATGGACTTCTAAATGCGGATATGCCAGAAAATCGGTTTTATACCTAAATGTAAAATTGTGGAGTTTTTTCCAAATGCACTGCCGTTATGGCTTTATGTCAACTTGAGTAAGATGAAAAAGGTTAATTAACTTAAATATGTTAAGCTAATTATTTGAAGCAAATGTGGATATGCAAGAAAATCGGTATTACACCTGAATGTAAAATTGTGGAATTTTTCCAAATGCACTGTCGTTTTGGCTTTATGCCAACTTTTTTAAGATGAAGAAGGTTTATTAACTTGAATTAGTTCAGCTAATGATTTAAGACAATTCGTTGTGAATTTCTAAATGTGTACATGCACGGAAATCGGTTTTATGTTTTAATGTAAAATTCTGGAAATTTCCAAATGCACTGCCGTTTTGGCTTTATGCCAACTTCTGTATGATGAAGAAGGTAAATTAACTTTAATATATAAAGCTAATGATTTGAGTCAACTGGAAATGGGTTACTAAATGTTTAAATGCAAGAAAATCGGCTTTATACCTAAATGTAAAATTATGGAATTTTTTCCAAATGCACTGCCGTTATGGTCTTAATATGTGAAGCTAATGAAGCAACTTGATATGGGTTTCTAAACGTATACAATCAAGAAAATCGGTTTTATACCTTATGTAAACTTGTGGAATTTTTCCAAATGCACTGCTGTTTTGGCTTTACGCCAACTTTCGTAAGGTGGAGAAGGTTAATTATTCTTAATATGTGAAGCTAATGATTGGAATCACCCGAATATGTGTTGCTAAATTTTTAAATGCAGGAAAATCCGTTTAAATACCTAAATGCAAAATTATGGATTTTTTTCCAAATGCACTGCCGTTATGGCTTTATGTCAACTTGAGTAAGATGGAGAGGCTTAATTAACTTTAATATATGAAGTTAATGATTTGAAGCAATCTCGTATGTATTTCCAAATGTGGATATGCAAGAAAATCGGTTTTATACCTAAATGTAAAATTCAGGAATTTTTCCAAATGCACTGCTGTTATGGCTTTATGCCAACTTCTGTAAGATGAAGAAGGTAAATTAACTTGATTATGTTAAGCTGATGATTTGAAGCAAATTGATATGGACTTCTAAATGTAGTTATGCAAGAAAATCGGTTTTTCCAAATGCACTGCTGTTATGGCTTTATGTCAACTTCTGTAACATGAAGATGGTGAATTAACTTGAATATGTTAAGCTAATGATTTGAAGAAAATTGATATGGACTTCTAAATGCGGATATGCAGGAAAATCGGTTTTATACCTAAATGTAAAATTATGGAATTTTTTCCAAATGCACTGCCGTTATGGCTTTATGTCAACTTGAGTAAGATGAAGAAGGTTAAATAACTTGAGTATGTTAAACTAATTATTTGAAGCAAATGTGGATATGCAAGAAAATCGGTATTATACCTGAATGTAAAATTCACGAATTTTTCCAAATGCACTGCCGTTTTGCCTTTATGCCAACTTCTGTAAGATGAAGAAGGTAAATTAACTTTAACATATGAAGCTTATGATTTAAATCAACTGGATATGGGTTACTAAATATTTAAATGCACGAAAATCGGTTCTATTCATAAATGTAAAATTCTGGAATTTTCCAAAAGCACTGCCGTTTTCGCTTTATGCCAACTTCTGTAAGATGAAGAATTTTAATTAACTTGAATATGTGACAATAGTGATTTGAAACAACTCGATATGTATTGCTAAATGTTTAAATGCAGGAAACTCGGCTAATACTTAATGTAAAATTGTGGAATTTTTCCATATGCTCTGCCGTTTTGGCTTTATGCCAATTTCTAAAAGATGGAAAAGGTTAATTAACTTTAATATGTGAAGCTAATGATTTGAGGCAACTTGATATGGATTTTTAAATGTGTACATGCAAGAAAATCGGTTTTATACCTAAATGTAAAATTCTGGAATTTTCCAAAAGCACAGCCGTTTTGGCTTTATGCAACTTCAGTAAGATGACGAAGGTTAATTAACTTGAATATGTGACGTTAATGATTTGAAGCAACTTGGTATGGATTTCTAAATGTGTATGTGCAAGATAATCGGTTTTATATTTCTAAATGTGGATATGCAAGAAAA
>NW_024394403.1:0-2282 GCF_016617805.1 Bactrocera tryoni
AAACCGATCTTCCTGCATTTTAAAATTTAGCAACCCATACCGAGTTGATTCAAATCATTAACGTCACATATAAAAGTTAATTAACCTTCTTCACCTAACAGAAGTTGGCATAAAGCCAAAACGACAGTGCATTTAAAAAATTCCAGAATTTTACATTTAGGTATAAAACCGATTTTCCTACATTTAAGCATTTAGCAACCCATATCGAGTTGATTTAAATCATTAACGTCACATATTCAAGTTAATTAACCTTCTTCATCTTTCTGAAGTTGGCATAAAGCCAAAATGGCAGTGCATTTTGAAAAATTCCATACTTTTACTTTTGTAAAAGACCGATTTTCTTGCATGTACACATTTAGAAATCCATACCAAATTGTTTCATAAGATTAGTTTCACATATTAAAGTTAATTAACCTTCTTCACCTCACAGAAGTTAGCATAAAGCCAAAACGGCAGTGCATTTGGAAATTTCCACAATTTTACATTTAGGTATAAACCGATTTTCCTGCTTTTAAACATTTAGCAATCCATATCGAATTGATTCAAATCATTAACGTCACATATTCAAGTTAATTAACCTACGTCATCTTACAGAAGATGGCATAAAGTCAAAACGGCAGTGCATTTGGAAAAATTCCACAATTTTTCATTTAGGTATAAAACCGATTTTCTTGCATGCACACATTTAGAAAACCATATAAATTTGCCTCAAATCAAAGCTTAACATATTAAAGTTAATTATCCTTCTTCAACTTACAGAAGTTGGCATAAAGCAAAAAACGACAGTGCATTTGGAAAATTCCAGAACTTTACATTTAGGTATAAAACCGATTTTCTTGCATTTAGACATTTAGAAATCCATACCAAGTTGCTTCATATGATTAGTTTCACATATTAAAGTTAATTAACTTTCTTCACCTTACAGAAGTTGGCATAAAGCCAAAATGGCAGTGCATTTGGAAAAATTCCACAATTTTACATTAAGGTATAAAATCGATTTTCTTTCATGTACACATTTAGAAATCCATATCAAGTTGCCTCAAATCAATAGCTTAAAATATTCAAATTAATGTTAATTAAATTGTCACCATCTTACCCAAGTTGACATAAAGCCATAACGGCAGTGCATTTGGAAAAAATTCCATAATTTTACAATTAAGTATTAACTGATTTTCCTGCATATCTACATTTAGAAATACATATCAGGCTGCTTCAAATCATTAACTTCATATATTAAAGTTAATTAACCTTCTTCATCTTACAGAGGTTGGCATAAAGGCAAAACGGCAGTGCATTGGGAAAAATTCCACAATTTTACATTTGGGTATAAAACCGATTTTCTTGCATATCCACATTAAGAATCACGTATGAAGTTGTTTCAAATCATTAACTTCATATATTAAAGTTAATTAACCTTCTTCATCTTACTGAAGTTGGCATAAAGCCACAGCGGCAGTGCATTTGGAAAAATCCACAATTTTACATTTAGGAATAAAACCGATTTTCTTGCATATCCACATTTAGAAATACATATGAAGGTGCTTCAAATCATTAACTTCATATATCAAAGTTAATATAGCTTCTTCATCTTACTGAAGTTGGCACAAAGCCATAACGGCAATGCATTTGGAAAAATTCCACAATTTTACATTTAGGTATAAAACCGATTTTCTTGCATATCCACATTTAGAATCACGTATGAAGTTGTTTCAAATCATTAACTTATATATTAAAGTTATTTAACCTTCTTCATCTTACTGAAGTTGGCATAAAGCCATAACGGCAGTGCATTTGGAAAAAATCCACAATTTTACATTTAGGTATAAAACCGATTTTCTTGCATATCCACATTTAGAAATACATATCAAGTTGCTTCAAATCATTATCGTCACATTTCAAAGTTAATTAACCTTCTTCATCTTACAGAAGTTGGCATAAAGGCAAAACGGCAATGCATTTGGAAAAATTCCACAATTTTACATTTAGGTATAAAACCGATTTTCTTGCATATCCACATTTAGAATCACGTATGAAGTTGTTTCAAAACATTAACTTCATATATTAAAGTTAATTAACCTTCTTCATCTTACTAAAGTTGGCATAAAGCCATAACGGCAATGCATTTGGAAAAAATCCACAATTTTACATTTAGGTATAAAACCGATTTTCTTGCATATCCACATTTAGAATCACGTATGAAGTTGTTTCAAATCATTAACTTCATATATTAAAGTTAATTAACCTTCTTCACCTTACTAAAGTTGGCATAAAGCCATAACGGC
>NW_024394404.1:0-6245 GCF_016617805.1 Bactrocera tryoni
CCAAATACTAACATACGGACGTAAAAGGTGTTTACAAATTAAAAGTGCGGATATTTGCAAACTTAAAACTAAAATAAAATAAATACTCGTAAATAATATTATTTTACAAAAATGGCTAATACCGAAAAAAAATCAAAATACACCTGTAGGAGCTAAACGCTCAAAACAGGCTTTTAAATTTATTACAGAAAGTGACAGTTTAACAAGATACTGCACTAGATTTACATCTTCACCGGTTCACGAAAACTCGGAATCCCTCCTAGAAATCAAAAGTCAAAATCTTGAAAATTTTTGGACTCGCCTCCAAGCGGCTCATGACGCCATTGTAGAATCTGACGATTCAGATCTACCACAAAATTTTAAATTATCTGCTTACGCCATATACGAAAACTGTTTAGACTAGTTCGAAGAAACAAAAGCTATGATCTCCGATCAACTAAAGCTCATTAAAGCAATTGCACCTACTCTCCACAGTAGAGTAGAGCTGCCATAAATACTCGTAGACAGTCAAAAGGCAAGTTCAGGCATCCACCTCGAGGTGCCCGCATGTGACACAGAAACATTCTATGGAGGTTACGAAGAATGGCCGTCCTTCCGGGACATGTTCACAGCCGTTTACATCAACCATCCAGAACTATCAAAAGCACAAAAACTGTATCATCTCAAATACAAAACTAAAGGTCAAGCAGGTATAATAGTAAAACAGTTCGCTCTTAATGACGATAATTTCAATTTGGCTTGGGAAGCTCTAAAAGCAAGGTACGAAAATGAAAGAATACTGGTCGATAAACAAGTAACGACACTAATGAACTTGCCAAAAATTAAGAAAGAAACAAGTGTAGAATTCATCAAATTAGAATCCACTGTTTCAAATTGTTTGTCGGTTCTATCGACACTAAATATCCCCACAGACAGCTGGGACCCAATTCTGGTAAACATTTGCACCGCCACATTGCCAGAGAAGTCGTTACTTCTATGGGAGCAATCGCTCTCTTCACGAAAAAAGTGCCCAACGTGGCAACAAATGAAAAATTTTCTCACCACCCAATATGAAATTGCGGAAAGGTTAGAAGAAAAAATAAACAAAACTAAAAACAAACACGACCAAAATGGAAGCTTAAATAGACCCCAAGCTAGAAGCAAAAACAAATCAAACATAATTTTTAACAAAACACAATCGTTCACATCCGAACAAAGAAAACATACGGCATGCGAACTATGTAAAAGAGGGCATAAACTCACATCTTGCGAGAAGTTTAAAAAAAATTAAACATTAACGAAAGGAACAACTTTGTCAGATCAAAAAGACTCTGTCCCATACACACAATCTTAAAAGTTGCAAAAGCAAATTTAATTGCTCATATTGTCACAGAAGACACCATAAAAGCGCTTATACAAAAAGAACCACTGGTTTAATTGTAAAAGCAAATACCAAAATCCACAATTCTAAAAATTGCCAAGAGACACCATGCTGTTACAAGGCACAAAAAGTTCAAACGATGTACAGCAAAACACAAAATGGACTAATTACAGAACCAATTATTACTATGACAACTCCAGTTGACAAAAAACAAAATCAATACCTTAATTCACAATTAAGGAAATTTCAAGAGATAGGGAAACATCCACGAATATTAAATAGAACTCTAGAAGATCAGTATTGTAAGGGCTACTCGAAAGCCGCAACTACTCGATCAAATAATGGCCGGTACGTCGTACGACTACCACTAGAGCCACAATTTCCCATACTTCAAAAATTGGTATAAAAAACAAAGTCAGATGGCAGTCCCCATATTAAAAACACATAAAAATTTTCGGCCCTGCGGGATGGCTTTCGCCAATAATGAAAAAAAAAACAATTAAAAAATTAAAAATGTTACAAAAAGTTAAATAATATTCATCTACATAAGCGCTCCTCACATTGGTGATTAATGGGAATCTGCTATACAAAGCATTAAATAATTATGAAGAATTCTTTACTGTACGAATCGAAGCCGTTCTCTATTCACGGCCACACTCTCGCAAGACCCCTCGTAGTCATTTCATAGTCCTAACTCCAGGGCTAAGGAGTACCCATTCTGGCCACATCTGAGCCAGGCGTGGAGTTACTATCCTTTATAAGCCGATCACACACAAAAGCCGAATAATAAATAAGTTGTTAATAAGTTGTTTCCCTTAAGCATCTATTTTCATTTTAACATTCATATTCAAATATGTACATGTGATATATTTTAAACCAAAAGCTATACTTTTGCTGTCAAATCCATGCCACTCCATCAGCAGTACGGCGAAATACGTGCAAGAATATATATGTATAAAACTAGGCAAAATATTCGCCTAGGGGGCCCAGGATGTTTAAATGAGTTTAGCATCCATCCCCTCTATCCGGTAAAACTGGAGCATCCTAATACGCCAGCCTAATTCACCACAGCTGATGACATTACAACGCCACACCAATGTAACACACCACTCTCGTACGTAACCCAACTCACAAAAGGAAGCGACAACGGGAAAGCTATGCAATTCGTCAGCTGCAGCTCGCCCATCAACACACACATTCGCCATATACACATTCGCACTTTAACATCCGTCTCCAACACATTCGTCCTAAACGCTTGGTTCGACACAATAGGTGTACACATTTCGCTAATCACTATTCGCGCTGCATTTTCAATAAAAAACGTCGTCTCCACACGGTTTCTGCTAGTTGCCATTGGACTTAAACCATCAAGCAATTCAACTCAACTTTAGATCCTGCGAGGCGCCACAGGTGCTTCCTACGATTGCTCAGCGGTACGGTTTGCGAGTTCCATCTGACTCGTTCCGTACATACATATGTGCTCGCATTTCAAATATACATTTGTATTTTTCGTGAGTTGTAAACAAACGTTAAAGAGATTGTGTACTTTACATCCTTACGCATTTTTATTTAACAAGATTGAAAGTGATTAGTGCTTTTATTTGCAAATTTGGCAGCAAATTGTTCAGGTATAAAACCCATTTTCTGGCATTTAAACATTAAGAAATCCAAACCAAGTTACGTCAAATCATTAGCTTAACATATTAAAGTTAGTTAACCCTCACCATCTTACTCAAAATGACATAAGACCATAACGGCAGTGCATTTGGAAAAAAATTCCACAATTTTACATTTAGGTATAAAATCGACTTTCTTGCATGTACACATTTAGAAATTCATATCAAGTTGCTTCAAATCATTAGCTAAACATATTAAAGGTAATTAACCCTCACCATCTTACCCAAATTGGCATAAAGCCAAAAGGGCAGTGCATTTGGAAAAACTCCACAGTTTTTCATTTAGGTATAAAACCGACTTTCTTGCGTGTACACATTTAGAAATCCACATCAAGTTGCTTCAAATTATTAAATTCACTTATTAAAGCTAATTAACTTTCTTCATCTTACTAAAGTTGGCATAAAACCAAAACGGCAGTGCATTTGGAAAAACTCCAAAATTTTTCATTTAGGTATAAAACCGACTATCTTGCATGTACACATTTAGAATTCCACATCAAGTTACCTCAAATCATTAGCTTAACATATTAAAGTTAGTTAACCCTCACCATCTTACTCAAGTTGACATAAGACCATAACGGCAGTGCATTTGGAAAAAATTCCACAATTTTACATTTGGGTATAAAACCGACTTTCTTGCATGTACACATTTATAAATCCATATCAAGTTTCTTCAAATCATTAGCTTAACATATTAAAGTTAGTTAACCCTCACCATCTTACTGAAGTTGACATAAGACCATAACGGCAGTGCATTTGGAAAAAATTCCACAATTTTACATTTGGGGATAAAACCGACTTTCTTGCATGTACACATTTATAAATCCATATCAAGATTCGTCAAATCATTAGCTTAACATATTAAAGTTAATTAACCCTCACCAAGCCAAAACGGCAGTGCATTTGGAAAAACTCCACAGTTTTTCATTTGGGTATAAAACCGACTTTCTTGCATGTACACATTTAGAAATCCATATCAAGTTTCGTCAAATCATTAGCTTAACATATTAAAGTTAGTTAACCCTCACGATCTTACTCAAGTTAACATAAGACCATAACGGCAGTGCATTTGAAAAAATTCCAGAATTTTACATTAAGGTATAAAACCGACTTTCGTGCATGTACACATTTAGAAATCCATATCAAGTTACTTCAAATTATTACATTCACTTATTAAAGTTAATTAACTTTCTTCATCTTCCAAAATTTGGATGAAAGCCAAAACCCCGAATGCATTTGGAAAAATTCCATAGTTTTACATTTAGGTATAAAACCGACTTTCTTGCATGTTCACATTTAGAAATCCATATCAAGTTGTTTCAAATCATTAGCTTAACATATCAAAGTTAATTAACCTTCGTCATCTTACAGAAGTTCGCAAAAAGCAAAAACAGCAATGTATTTGGAAAAATTCCACAATTTTACATTTAGGTATAAAACCGACTTTCTTGCATGTACACATTTAGAAATCGATATCAAGTTACTTCAAATTATTAAATTCACACATTAAAGTTAATTAACTTTCTCCATCTTACAGAAGTTGGCATAAAGCGTAAACGGCAGTACATTTCGAAATATTCCACAATTTTACTTTTGGGTACAAAAGCGACTTTCTTGCATGTGCACATTTAGAAATCCATATCAAGTTGTTTTAAATTATTAAATTCACATATTAAAGTAAATTAACCTTCTTCATCTTACTAAAGTTGGCATAAAGCCATAACGGTAGTGCGTTTGGATAAATTCCACAATTTTACATTTAGGTATACAGCCGATCTTCTGGCATGTACACATTTAGAAATCCATATCAAGTTGTTTTAAATTATTAAATTCACATATTAAAGTTAATTAACTTTGTTCATCTTACAAAAGTTGGCATAAAGCCAAAACCCCGAATGCATTTGGAAAAATTCCATAATTTTACATTTAGGTATAAACCGACGTTCTTGCATGTACACATTTAGAAACCATATCAAGTTGTTTCAAATCATTATCTTAACATATTAAAGTTAATTAACCTTCTTCATCGTACTGAAGTTCGCATTAAGCCAAAACGGCAGTGCATTTGGAAAAATTCCACAATTTTACGTTAAGGTATACAACAAATGTTCTGGCATGTACACATTTACAAATCCATATCAAATTGCTTCAAATCATATGCTTCACATATTAAAGATAATAAGCTTTCTTTATCTTACTAAAGTTGGCATAAGGCCAAAACGGCAGTGCATTTGAAAAAAATGCACAATTTGACATTTAGGTATAAAACCCATTTTCTGGCATTTAAACATTAAGAAATCCATATCAGGTTACGTCAAATCATTAGCTTAACATATTTAAGTTAATTATCCCTCACCATCTTACTCAAGTTGACATAAGACCATAACGGCAGTGCATTTGGAAAAAATTCCACAATTTTACATTTAGGTACGAAACCGACTTTGTGCATGTACACATTAGAAATCCATATCAAGTTACTTCAAATTAGTAAATTCACATATTAAAGTTAATTACCTTTCTTCATCTTAATAAAGTTGGCATAAGGCCAAAACGGCAGTGCATTTGGAAAAATTGCACAATTTGACATTTAGGTATAAAACCCATTTTCTGGCATTTAAACATTAAGAAATACATATCAGGTTACGTCAAATCATTAGCTTAACATATTAAAGTTAATTATCCCTCACCATCTTACTCAAGTTGACATAAAATCATAACGGCAGTGTATTTGGAAAAAATTTCATAACTTTTTATTTAGGTATAAAACCGTCTTTCTTGCATGTACACATTTAGAAATCCATATCAAGTTGCTTCAAATTAGTAAATTCACATATTAAAGTTAATTAACTTTCTTCATCTTACTAAAGTTGTCATAAAGCCATAACGGCAGTGCATTTGGAAAAACTCCACAATTGTACATTTTGTTATAAAACCGATTTTCTGGCATATACACATTTAGAAATCCATATCAAGTTGCTTCAAATCATTAGCTTCACATATTAACGTTAATTAACTTTCTTCATCTTACTAAAGTTGGCATAAGGCCATAACGGGAGTGCATTTGGGAAAATTCCACCATTTCACATTTAAGTATAAAACTGATTTTCTGGCATTTAAGCATTTCGAAATCCACACTAAGTTACGTCAAATCATTAGCTTCACTTATTAAAGTTAATTGATTAACCCTCACCATTTTACTCAAGTTGACA
>NW_024394405.1:0-7720 GCF_016617805.1 Bactrocera tryoni
ATAGGACAACTCTATGACAACTCCAATAACATTAAAACGGGTAATTAACAAAAATATGTAAAGTTCATATTTTTACGCAACTTGATATCGATTGCTTAATGTGTATGTACTAAAAAATCGGTTCTACACCTTAATATAAGATTGTGAAATTTCTTCAAATGCACTGTCGTTATGGCTATGCGATCGCTCTATGAAAGCTCCAATAACATCAAAACGGCTAAATAGCATAAATATGTAAAGTTCATATTTTTACGCAACTTGATATCGATTGCTTAATGTGTATGTATCAAAAAATCGATTCTACACCTTATATAAGATTGTGAAATTGCTCAAAATACACTGTCGCTATGGCTATACGACAACTCTATGAAAACTCCAATAACAGCAAAACGGCGAGTTAGCATAAATATGTAAAGTTCATATTTTTACGCAACTTGATATCGGTTGCTAAGTGTGTATGTATGAAAAAATCGATTCTACACCTTAATATAAGAGTGTGAAATT
The DNA here is from genome assembly GCF_016617805.1 of Bactrocera tryoni. Lineage (NCBI taxonomy): Eukaryota > Metazoa > Arthropoda > Insecta > Diptera > Tephritidae > Bactrocera > Bactrocera tryoni. Next base: position 505 of record NW_024394405.1, read on the forward strand.
TCTCAAAATACACCGTCGCTATGGCTATACGACAACTCTATGAAAGCTCCAATAACATCAAAACAGCGAGTTAGCATAAATATGTAATGTTCATATTTTTACGCAACCTGATATCGATTGCATAAAGTGTATATACCAAAAAATCGATTCTACACCTTAATATAAGATTTCGAAATTCCTCCAAATACACAGTCGCTTTGGCTATACGACAACTCCATGACAACTGCAATAACATCAAAACAGCGAGTTAGCATAAATATGTAAAGTTCATATTTTTACGAATCTGGATATCGTTTGCATAATATGTATGTACCAAAAAATGAATTTTACACCTTAATTAAAATTGCAAAGTTGTTCCAAATACCTTGTCGGTATTGCTATAGGGCAACTCTATGACAACTCCAATACCTTCAGAATGGGTAATTAGCATAAATATGTAAAGTTCATATTTTTACGCGTCTGGATATCGATTGCTTAATGTGTATGTACTAAAAAATCAATTCTACACCTTAATTTAGGTTTGTGAAATTGCTCCAAATATACTGTCATTATGGCTATACGGCAACTCTATGACAACTTCAATAACATCAAAACGGCTATTTAACAGAAATATATAAAGTTCATATTTTTACGCATCTGGATATCGATTGCTTAATGTGTATGTATGTAATAAAAAATCAATTCTACACCTTAATTTAGGATTGTTAAATTGTTCCAAATGCACTGTCGCTATTGCTATAGAACAACTCTATGACAACTCCAATAACATCAAAACGGCTAGTTAGCATAAACATGTAAAGTTCATATTTTTACGCAACTTGATATCGATTGCTTAATGTATATGTATCGAAAAATCGATTCTACACTCTAGCTTAAGATTGTGAAATTGCTCCAAAAACACTGTCGTTATGGCTATACGACAACTCTATGAAAGCTCCAATATCATCAAAACGGCTAGTTAGCATAAAAATGTAAAGTTCAAATTTTTACGCAACTTTGATATCGATTACTTAATGTGTATATACTAAAAAATCAATTCTACACCTTAATATATGATTGTGAAATTGCTCTAAATATACTGTCATTATGGCTATACGGCAACTTTATGACAACTCCAATAACATCAAAACGGCTAGTTAGCATAAAAATGTAAAGTTCAAATTTTTACGCATCTTGATATCGATTGCTTAATGTGTATGTATCAAAAAATCGATTCTACACCTTAAAATAAGATTGTGAAATTGCTCCAAATACACTGTCGTTATGGCTATACGGCAACTCTATGACAACTCCAATAACCTCAAAACGGCTAGTTAGCATAAATATGTAAAGTTCATATTTTTACGCGCCTTGATATCGATTGCTAAATGTGTATGTATCAAAAAATCGATTCTACACCTTAATATAAAATTGTGAAATTTCTCCAAATGCGCTGTCGTTATGGCTATACGACAACTTTATGACAACTCCAATAACATCAAAACGGCTAATTAACAGAAATATGTAAAGTTCATATTTATTCGCAACTTGATATTGATTGCTTAACGTATATGTACTAAAAAATCGATTCCTCACCTTAATTTAAGATTGTAAAATTGATTGAAATACACTGTCGCTATTGCTATAGAACAACTCTATGACAACTCCAATAACATCAAAACGGCGAGTTAGCATAAATATGTAAAGTTTAAATTTTTACGCAACTTGATATCGATTACTTAATGTGTTTAAACTAAAAAAATGATTCTACACCTTAATAAAATATTGTGAAAGTTCTCCAAATACACTGTCGCTATGGCTATACGACAACTCTGTGACAACTCCAATAACATCAAAACGGCGAGTTAGCATAAATATGTAAAGTTCATATTTTTGCGCAACTTGATATCGATTGCTTAATTAGTATGTATCGAAAAATCGATTCTACACTTAAGCTTAAGATTGTGAAATTGCTCCAAATACACTGTCGTTATAGCTATACGACAAATCTATGAAAGCTCCAATAACATCAAAACGGCGAGTTAGCATAAATATGTAAAGTTCAAATTTTTACGCAACTTTGATATCGATTACCTAATGTGTATAAACTAAAAAATTGATTCTACACCTCAATATAAGATTGTGAAATTTCTTCAAATACACTGTCGTTATGGCTATACGACAACTCTATGACAAATCCAATAACATCAAAACGGCTATTTAACAGAAATATGTAAAGTTCATATTTTTACGCATCTGGATATCGATTGCTTAACGTGTATGTATGTACTAAAAAATCAATTCTACACCTTAATTTAGGATTGTTAAGTTGTTCCAAATACACTGTCGCTATTGCTTTAGAACAACTCTATGACAACTCCAATAACATCAAAACGGCAAATTTGCATAAATATGTAAAGATCATATTTTTACGCATCTTGATATCGATTGCATAATATGTATGTACCAAAAAATTAATTTTACATCTTCATTTAAGATTGTAAAATTGTTCCAAATACACTGTCGCTATTGCTATAGGGCAACTCTATGACAACTCCAATAACAGCAAAACGGCTAATTGACAGAAATATGTAAAGTTCATATTTTAATGAAACTTGGTATCGATTGCTTAATGTGTATGTACCAAAAAATCAATTTTACATCTTAATTTAAGATTGTAAAATTGTTCCAAATACACTGTCGCTATTGCTATAGGGCATCTCTATGACAACTCCAATAACTTGAAAAAGGGTAATTAGCATAAATATGTAAAGTTCGTATTTTTATGCAACTTGATATCGATTGTTTAATGTGTATGTACCAAAAAATCGATTCTACACCTTAATTTAAGATTGCAAAGTTGTTCCAAATACACTGTCGCTATTGCTATAGAACAACTCTATGACAACTCCAATAACATCAAAACGGCTAATTTGCGTAAATATGTAAAGTTCATATTTTTACGCATCTTGATATCGATTGCATAATAAGTATGTACCAAAAAATCAATTTTACATCTTAATTTAAGATTGTAAAATTGTTCCAAATACACTGTCGCTATTGCTATAGAACAACTCTATGACAACTCCAATAACACCAAAACGGCTAGTTAGCATAAATATGTAAAGTTCATATTTTTACGCATCTTGATATCGATTGCTTAATGTGTATGTACTAAAAAATCGATTCTACACCTTAATTTAAGATTGCAAAGTTGTTCCAAATACACTGTCGCTATTGCTATAGAACAACTCTGTGGCAACTCCAATAACATCAAACGGCTAATTTGCATAAATATGTAAAGTTCATATTTTTACGCATCTTGATATCGATTGCATAATATGTATGTACCAAAAAATCAATTTTACACCTTAATTTAATATTGCAAAGTTGTTATAAATACACTGTCGCTATTGCTATAGAACAACTCTATGACAACTCCAATAACAACAAAACGGCTAATTTGCATAAATATGTAAAGTTCATATTTTTACGCATCTTGATATCGATTGCATAATATGTATGTACCAAAAAATCAAATTTACATCTTAATTTAAGATTGTAAAATTGTTCTAAATACCCTGTCGCTATTGCTATAGGACAACTCTATGACAACTCCAATAACATCAAAACGGCTAGTTAGCATAAATATGTAAAGTTCATATTTTTACGCATCTTGATATCGATTGCATATTGTATATGTATCAAAAAATCGATTCCACACCTTAATATAAGATTGTGAAATTGATTCAAATACACTGTCGCTATGGCTATAGAACAACTCTATGACAACTCAAATAACATCAAAACGGCGAGTTAACATAAATATGTAAAGTTCATATTTTTACGCAACTTGATATCGATTGCTTAATGTGTATGTATCAAAAAATCAACTCTACACCTTAATTTAAGATTGCAAAGTTGTTCCAAATACTTTGTCGCTTTTGCTATAGGGCAACTCTATGACAACTCCAATAACATCAAAACGGCTATTTAACAGAAATATGTAAAGTTCATATTTTTACGCATCTGGATATCGATTGCTTAATGTGTATGTATGTACTAAAAAATTAATTCTACACCTTAATTTAGGATTGTTAAATTGTTCCAAATACATTGTCGCTATTGCTATAGGACAACTCTATGACAACTCCAATAACATCAAAACGGCTACTTAGCATAAATATGTAAAGTTCAAATTTTTACGCAACTTGATATCGATTACGTAATGTGTATAAACTAAAAAATTGATTCTACACCTTAATTAAGGATTGTTAAATTGTTCCAAATACATTGTCGCTATTGCTATAGGACAACTCTATGACAACTCCAATAACATTAAAACGGCTATTTAACAGAAATTTGTAAAGTTCATATTTTTACGCTACCTGACATCGATTCCTTAATGTATATGTACTAAAAGATCGATTCTACATATTAACCGAAGATTGTGAAGTTGCTCCAAATACACTGTCGCTATTGCTATAGAACAATTCTATGACAACTCCAATAACATCAAAACGGCTAGTTTGCATACATATGTAAAGTTCATATTTTTACGCATCTTGATACCGATTGCATAATATGTATGTACCAAAAAATCAATTTTACATCTTAATTTAAGATTGTAAAATTGTTCCAAGTACACTGTCGCTATTGCTATAGAACAACTCTATGACAATTCCAATAACTTAAAAAAGGGGTAATTAGCATAAATATGTAAAGTTCATATTTTTACGCATCTTGATATCGATTGCATAAAATGTATGTACCAAAAAATAAATTTTACATCTTAATTTAAGATTGTAAAATTGTTCCAAATACACTGTCGCTATTGCTATAGAACAACTCTATGACAACTCCAATAACATCAAAACGGCAAATTTGCAGAAATATGTAAAGTTCATATTTTTGCGCAACTTGATATCGATTGCATAATGTGTATGTACCAAAAAATCAATTATACATCTTAATTTAAGATTGTAAAATTGTTCCAAATACACTGTCGCTATTGCTATAGGGCAACTCTATGGCAACTCCAATAACAGCAAAAAGGCTAATTAGCATAAATATGTAAAGTTCATATTTTTACGCTACCTGATATCGATTGCTTAATGTGTATGTACCAAAAAATCAATTTTACATCTTAATTTAAGATTGTAAAATTGTTCCAAATACACTGTCGCTATTGCTATAGAACAACTCTATGACAACTCCAATAACATCAAAACGGCTAATTTGCTTAAATATGTAAATTTCATATTTTTACGCATCTTGATATCGATTGCATATTGTGTATGTATCAAAAAATCGATTCTACACCTTAATATAAGATTGTGAAAGTGTTCCAAATACACTGTCGCTATTGCTATAGGGCAACTCTATGACAACTCCAATTAAAACAAAACGGCTAATTTGCATAAATATGTAAAGTTCATATTTTTACGCAACTTGATATCGATTGCATAATATGTATGTACCAAAAATCAATTTTACATCTTAATTTAAGATTGTAAAATTGTTCTAAATACACTGTCGCTATTGCTATAGGACAACTCTATGACAGCTCCAATAACATCAAAACGGCTAATTAGCATAAATATGTAAAGTTCATATTTTTACGCAACTTGATATCGATTGCTTTATATATACATATATACTAAAAAAATCGATTCTACACCTTAATATAAGATTGTGAATTTGCTCCAAATACACTGTCGTTGTGGCTATGCGACATCTCTCTGACAACTCCAATAACATCAAAACAGCTAATTAAAATAAATATGTAAAGTTCATATTTTTACGCAACTTGTTATCGATTGCTTAACGCATATGTACTAAAAAATCGATTCTACACCTTAATATAAGATTGTGAAATTGCTCCAAATATACTGTCATTATGGCTATACGGCAACTCTATGACAACTCCAATAACATCAAAACGGCTAATTGACAGAAATATGTAAAGTTCATATTTTAATGAAACTTGGTATCGATTGCTTAATGTGTATGTACCAAAAAATCAATTTTACATCTTAATTTAAGAATGTAAAATTGTTCCAAATTCACTGTCGCTATTGCTATAGAACAACTCTATGACAACTCCAATAACATCAAAACGGCGACTTAGCATAAATATGTAAAGTTCACATTTTTACGCAACTTGATATCGATTGCTTAATGTGTATGTATCGAAAAATCGATTCTACACCTTAATATATAATTGTGAAATTTCTCACAATGCACTGTCGTTATGGCTATACGACAACTCCATGACAACTCCAATAACATCAAAACGGCTAATTGACAGAAATATGTAAAGATCATATTTTAATGACTCTTGGTATCGATTGTTTAATGTGTATGTACCAAAAAATCAATTTTACATCTTAATTTGAGATTGTAAAATTGTTCCAAATACACTGTCGCTATTGCTTTAGTGCAACTCTATGAAAACTCCAATACCTTCAAAAAGGGTAAATAGCATAAATATGTAAAGTTCAAATTTTTACTCAACTTGATATCGATTACTTAATGTGTATAAACTAAAAAAATGATTCTACACCTTAATATAAGATTGTGAAATTTCTCCAAATACACTGTCGCTATGGCTATTCGACAATTCTGTGACAATTCCAATAACATCAAAACGGCGAGTTAGCATAAATATGTAAAGTTCATATTTTTACGCTACCTGATATCGATTCCTTAATGTATATGTACTAAAAAATCGATTCTACACCTTAACCGAAGATTGTGAAGTTGTTTCATATACACTGTCGCTATTGCTATAGGACAACTCTATGACAACTCCAATAACATCAAATCGGCAAATTTGCTTAAATATGTAAATTTCATATTTTAACGAAACTTGATATCGATTGTTTAATGTGTATGTATCAAAAAATCGATTCTACACCTTAATATAAGATTGTGAAATTGCTCCAAATATACTGTCATTATGGCTATACGGCAACTCTATGACAACTCCAATAACATCAAAACGGCTAATGGACAGAAATATGTAAAGTTCATATTTTAATGAAACTTGGTATCGATTGCTTAATGTGTATGTACCAAAAAATCAATTTTACATCTTAATTTAGGATTGTAAAATTGTTCCAAATACACCGTCGCTATTGCTATAGAACAACTCTATGACAACTCCAATAAAATCAAAACGGCTAATTTGCTTAAGTATGTAGAGTTCAAATTTTTACGCTACCTGATATCGATT
>NW_024394406.1:0-3274 GCF_016617805.1 Bactrocera tryoni
TACTTAGCGAAATCGAAGAGCTTCCAGCAAAACTAGTACTCGCCGCCGAAACCCTACCATTCTTTTTAATTTTGTAAACGCTCTGGCGGCTAAAGTATTTGAAATAGGTGGGTCAAACAAATTGCAAGAGTTAGCGAAACCGAAGAGCTTCCAGAAAAACTAGCACTCGTCTCCTAAGCGCTACCAGGGGCATGGCAATAGTGTTCACAAGAAATGTAGTTTTTTGATAAAGGTCATATTTTTTTAACATCGTAAGCGCTACAGCGGCTAAAGTATTTGACCCAGGTGGGTCAAGTAAATTGCATTACTTAGCGAAATCGAAGAGCTTCCAGCAAAACTAGCACTTGCCACCGAAACCCTACCATTCTTTTTAATTTGGTAAACGCTCTAGCGGCTGAAGTATTTGACCTAGGTATGTCAAATAAATTGCATTGGTTAGCGAAATCGAAGAGCTTCCAGAAAAACTAGCGCTCGTCCCCTAAGCGCTACCAGGGGCGTGGCTTTAGTGTTCACAAGAAATGTAGTTTTTGATAAAGGTCACATTTTTTTAACATCGTAAACGCTACAGAGGCTAAAGTGTTTGACCCAGGTGGTAAATTGCATTACTTAGCGAACTCGAAGAGCTTCCAGCAAAACTAGCACTTGTCGCCGAAACCCTACCATTCTTTTTAATTTGGTAAACGCCGTAGCGGCTGAAGTATTTGACCTAGGTATGTCAAATAAATTGCATTGGTTAGCGAAATCGAAGAGCTTCCAGGAGAACCAGCAATCTTCCCAAAGCACTACCTGGGGCGTGGCAACAGTGTTCAAAAAAATGTAGTTTTTTGATAAAAATCACATTTTTTTAACATTGTAAACACACCAGCGGCTAAAGTATTTGACCCAGGTGGGTCAAGTAAATAGCATTACTTAGCGAAATCGAAGAGCTTCCAGCAAAACTAGCACTTGCCGCCGAAACCCTACCATTCTTTTTAATTTGGAAAACGCTCTAGCGGCTGAAGCATTTGACCGAGGGGGGTCAGGTAAATCGCATTTCTTAGCGAAATCGAAGAGCTTAAACTCGTCGCCTAAGCGCTACTAGGGGCGTGGCAGTACTGTTCACAAAAAATGTATTTTTTTGAGAAAAATCATATTGTTTTTAATTTGGTAAACGCTCTGGCGGCTGAAGTATTTGACCTAGGTGGGTCAAATAAATTGCAATAGTTAGCTACATCAAAGAGCTTCCAGGAAAACTTGCACTCGTCCCCTAAGCGCTACCAGGGGCATGGCAATAGTGTTCACAAGAAATGTAGTTTTTTGATAAAAGTCACATTTTTTTAACATCGTAAACTCTCCAGCGGCTAAAGTATTTGACCCAGGTAGGTCAAGTAAATAGCATTACTTAGCGAAATCGAAGAGCTTCCAGCAAAACTAGCACTTGCCGCCGAAACCCTACCATTCTTTTTAATTTGGAAAACGCTCTAGCGGCTGAAGTATTTGACCTAGGTGGGTCAAATAAATTGCACTAGTTAGCTATATCGAAGAGCTTCCAGGAAAACTAGCACTCGTCCCCTAAGCGCTACCAGGGGCGTGGCAATAGTGTTCACAAAAAAATGTAGTTCTTTACGAAAAATCATATTGTTTTTAATTTGGTAAACGCTCTGGAGGCTAAAGTATTTGAAATGGGTGGGTCAAATAAATTGCATTAGTTAGATACATCGGAGGGTTTCCAGAAAAACTAGCACTCGTCCCCTAAGCGCTACCAGGGGCGTGGCAGTACTGTTCACAAAAAATGTATTTTTTTGAGAAAAATCATATTGTTTTTAATTTTGTAAACGCTCTAGCGGCTAAAGTATTTCACCTAGGCGAGTGAAATAAATAGTCTTCACAAAAAAATTTCGTTTTTTGAGAAAAATCACATTTTTTAAACTTTGTAAACGCTTTAGCGGCTAAAGTATTTGACCCAGGTGGGTCAAGTAACTTGCATTAGTTAGCGAGATCGAAGAGCTTCCAGGAAAACTACCGCTCGTCCCCTAAGTGCCACCAGGGGCGTGGCAATAGTGTTCACAAAAAAATGTAGTTCTTTACGAAAAATCACATTTTTTAATATTTTAAACGCTCTAGCGGCTAAAGTATTTGACGTAGGCGAGTGAATTAAATTGCATTGGTTAGATATATCGAAGAGCTTCCAGGAGAACTAGCACTTGCGCCCTAAACGCTACCAGGGGCGTGGCAATAGTGTTCACAGAAAATGTAGTTTTTTCAGAAAAATCACAGTTTTTTTAATTTTGTAAACGCTCTGGCGGCTAAAGTATTTGCCCGAGATGGGTCAAGTAAACTGCAGTAGTTAGCGAGATCGAAGAGCTTCCAGGAAAACGAGCACTCGTCCCCTAAGCTCCTCCAGGGGCGTGACAATAGTGTTCAAAAGAAATGTAGTTTTTTGATAAAAGTCACATTTTTTTAACATTGTAAACGCTCTAGCGGCTAAAGCATTTGACCGAGAGGGGTCTTCCAGCAAAACTAGCACTTGCCGCCGAAACCCTACCATTCTTTTTAATTTTGTAAACGCTCTGGCTTCTAAAGTATTTGAAATAGGTGGGTCAACTAAAATGCAATAGTTAGCGAAATCGAAGGGCTTCTAGAAAAACTAGCACTCGTCCCCTAAGCGCTACAAGGGGCGTGGCAATCGTGTTCACAAAAAATGTAGTTTTTTCTGAAAAATCACATTATTTTTAATTTGGTAAACGCTCTAGCGGCTGAAGTATTTGACCTAGGTGGGTCAAATAAATTGCAATTGTTAGCTACATCGAAGAGATTCCAGGAAAACTAGCACTCGTCCCCTAAGCGCTACCAGGGGCGTGGCATTAAAGTTCACAAGAAAATGTAGTTGCTTGGGAAAAGTCCCATTTTTTTTTTTATTTTTTAAACGCTCTATCCGAAAAAGTATTTGAGCGAAATAAATTGCATTGGTTAAATAAATCGAAGATCTTCTAGAAAAACTAGCGCTCGTCCCATAAGCGCTACCAGGGGCGTGACAGTACTGTTCACAAAAAATGTAGTTTTTTGAGAAAAATCATATTGTTTTTAATTGTAAACGCTTTAGCGGCTAAAGTATTTGACCCAGGTGGGTCAAGTAACTTGCATTAGTTAGCGAGATCGAAGAGCTTCCAGGAAAACTACCGCTCGTCCCCTAAGTGCCACCAGGGGCGTGGCAATAGTGTTCACAAAAAAATGTAGTTCTTTACGAAAAATCATATTGTTTTTAATTTGGTAAACGCTCTGGAGGCTAAAGTAT
>NW_024394407.1:0-1480 GCF_016617805.1 Bactrocera tryoni
CCTCTAGTCTAAGCCGTTAGGTTAAGATTTAGGCTAACTAATGAACTATTGAAATAAAGAATGCTATTGTATTAAAGACTATACCCGCGAACGAACGTTTTTCTTTTTTTAACCGGAATTTTTTAAAACCGAGATAGCACAGGCAATTTGCTTTTCGTTGCGCATACTAGTGAGTCCAACGTTTAGAACTCTTCAATCTTAAAAAGGCTTAAGATTTTTTCACTAATGATATCAATAAAAAAGGAGGTCTTCCTATTGTTTTGAAAATATTCGTTGGTGCAAAACTGATGTTAAGGTCGAACATTTACGTGTCATAAGCCAATATAGATACAATTTAAAGCACAATTCGGCTATGAAATTGCTGAAATACGAATGTTGCTAAGAATACTAACTTGAGCGTCGACCGTTCATTAGATGCAAGGTAATGCAGTAATTTATCTTTGCTCTCGACTGTTTTCTGCTGGACAAGCTTATGTAACATTTAGTCGTTGTACACCTTTGGGTGGTATTGCAATTGAAGAACTTGACTGCTCAAAGTTGACAAAATTATTCGATTAAGAAGTAAGAATTCAAAAAGTCGTCAGTATAACTTAGTTGCAAATAATATAAAAACTAGTCACTGAAAGATTCAGAGTAAAAGTTAAAAAATGCCAAATTATCGACAACATATATTAATATTTTAACAAATTTGGGGTTTCGTACATCAACGTAAAAAGTGAAAAATAACTACAGTTTAAAAAACTAAAAACAGCTCATACTAACAATTATTTTTAATTTTTAGTTTGGCGTGCTTTAAAAGCGTGTTTTTATTGTTTTTAACTATAATTACACATTTACGTTAACAAATTCAGTTTTCATTCAAATTGTCCAAAATACCTACAACGACGGTAAATAATTTCAAAGTTAAGAGTTCTATAATATCTATCATTTCAAAAAATTTTAAAGTAATATTTGTACCCTCAACTTGAAGTTATTATTATAGTCATTTTCAAAAATTTAACTTATCAAAGTAATCCACCAAAATTTAGTTATTCAGACAATAATCCTTTGGAACATAACAACAAATTTCATCGAAGTAAACTCTTCTCCGTGAAAGTACTTTTCGTTGGGAACCGTATCCATGCGAAATTTCTTAGATCATCTCAATCGGTCTTAACTTATGCTTTGAAATTAAAGTAACTTTCATTTACCTTACACATATTTAGACAAGTTTATTTACTTTTCATATAAATTGTCTACCTTAGGCTGAAATACCTACAACGAAGGAAATAGAAACTACGGTAAGATATCTTTTTAAATTTGTCTCCTATGGAATTATAAATATATTGCATCTTCTTACCCAAAACAATAAAACAACTTTCAACTGAACGTTATTAATTCTATATTAGGAATACCAAAGAATAATATTAACCTATAAAAGGAAATAACTAAATTTATGAACAGACCATAGCATAGGCCGAATTCTAGTTTCGAATATTGT
>NW_024394408.1:0-1867 GCF_016617805.1 Bactrocera tryoni
TCCTAACCTATTATCTACCCCTACCAGGAGCATGGCATTAGCGTTCACAAACAAATGTAGTTTTTTGAGAAAAGCACATTTTTGTTTCAACATTTTAAACGCTTTAGCGGCTAAAGTATTCGACCTAGGTTAGTCACATAAACAACATCGGTTAGATAATTTACAGAGCTTTTCGGAAAGCCCCTAACCTATACACTATCCCTACCAGGAGCATGGCAATAGTGTTCACAAACAAATGTAGTTTTTTAAGAAAATCACCTTTTTGTTTCAACATTGTAAACGCTCTAGCGGATAAGGTATTCGACGCAGGTGGGTCAAATAAATTGCACCGGTTGGATAATTTAAAGAGCTTTTAGGTAGGTCCCTAACCTATTATCTACTCCTACCAGGAGCACGGCATTAGCGTTTACAAACAAATGTAGTTTTATAGAAAAGCACATTTTTGTTTCAACATTTTAAACGCTTTAGCGGCTAAAGTATTCGACCTAGGTTAGTCACATAAACAACATCGGTTAGATAATTTACAGAGCTTTTCGGAAAGCCCCTAACCTATACACTATCCCTACCAGGAGCATGGCAATAGTGTTCACAAACAAATGTAGTTTTTTAAGAAAATCACCTTTTTGTTTCAACATTGTAAACGCTCTAGCGGATAAAGTTTTCGACGTAGGTGATTCAAATAAATAACATCGGTTAGATAATTTACAGAGCTTTTAGGAACGCCCCTAACCTCTTCTCTACCCCTACCAGGAGCGTGGCAATAGTGTTCACAAACAAATGTAGTTTTTTAGAAAAGCACATTTTTGTTTCAACATTTTAAACGCTCTAGCTGCTAAAGTGTTCGACTTAGGTGAGTCAAATAAACAACAGCGGTCAGATAATTTACAGAGCTTTTATGGAAGCCCCTAACCTATCCTCTCTCCTTATTAGGAGCGTAGCAATAGTGTTCACAAACAAATGTAATTTTTTGAGAAAAGCACATTTTTGTTTCAACATTGTAAACGCTCTAGCGGGTAAAGTATTCGACCTAGGTGAGTCAAATAAATAACGTCGGTTAGATAATTTACAAAGCTTTTATGAAAGCGCCTAACCTATCCTTTATCCTTAGCAAGAGCGTGGCAATACTGTCCACAAACAAATGTAGTTTTTTGAGAAAAGCACATTTTTGGTTCAACATTTTAAACGCTCTAGCGGCTAAAGTATTCAACGTAGGCGATTCAAATAAATAACATCGGTTAGGTAATTTAACGGGCTTTAGGAAAGTGCCTTACCTTTTCTCTATCTCTCTAAGGTGCGTGGAAATGGTGTTCACAAACAAATGTAGTTTTTAGAGAAAAGCACATTTTTGTTTCAATCTTGTAAACGCTCCAGCGGCTAATTCGACGTAGGTGAGTCAAATAAATAAAATCGGTTAGATAATTTAACTGGCTTTTAGGAAAGTGCCTTACCTTTTCTCTATCTCTCTAAGGAGCTAGGCAATGGTGTTCACAAACAAATGTAGTTTTTTGAGAAAAGCACATTTTTGTTTCAACATTGTAAACGCTCTAGCGGATAAAGTATTCGACTAAGGTGAGGCAAATAAACAACATCGGTTAGATAATTTACAGAGCTTTTATGAACGCCCCTAACCTACCCTCTATTCTTATCAGGAGCGTGGCAATAGTGTTCACAAACAAATGTAGTTTTTTGAGAAAAGCGCATTTTTGTTTCAACATTGTAAACGCTCTAGCGGCTAAAGTATTCGACTTAAGTGAGGCAAATAAACAACATCGGTTAGATAATTTACAGAGCTTTTATGAAAGCCCCTAACCTACCCTCTATTCTTATCAGGAGCGTGGCAATAGTGTTCACAAATAAATGTAGTTTT
>NW_024394409.1:0-2697 GCF_016617805.1 Bactrocera tryoni
GTTGGATAATTTAAGGAGCTTTTAGAAACGCCCTCAACATATTTCCTATTCCTACCAGGAGCCTGGCAAACAAATGGAGTTTTTTGAGAAAAATCGCATGTGTGTTTCAACTTTGTAAACGCTCTAGCGGCTAAAGTATTCGACGTAGGTGGGTCAAATAAAAAAGGTTGGATAATTTAAGGAGCTTTTAGAAAAGCCCTCAACCTATTTGCTATTCCTAACAAAAGCCAGGCAAACAAATGTAGTGTTTTGAGAAAAATCGCATGTTTGTTTCAACTTTGTAAACGCTCTAGCGGCTAAAGTATTCGACGTAGGTGGGTCAAATAAAAAGCATCGGTTGGTTAATTTAAGGAGCTTTTAGAAAAGCCCTCAACTTATTTTCTATTCTTACCAGGAGCCTGGCACACAAATGTAGTGTTTTGAGAAAAATCACATGTTTGTTTCAACCTTGTAAACGCTCTAGCGGCTAAAGTATTTGACGTAGGTGGGTCAAATAAAGAGCATAGGCTGGATAATTTAAGGAGCTTTTAGAAACGCCCTCAACCTATTTTTTATTCCTACCAGGAGCCTGCCAAACAAATGTAGTGCTTTGAGAAAAATCGCATGTTTGTTTCAACTTGGCAAACGCTCTAGCGACTAAAGTATTCGACGTAGGTGGGTCAAATAAATAGCATCGGTTGGATAATTTAAAGAGCTTTCTGGAAAGCCCTCAACTTGTTTTCTATTCCCACCAGGAGCCTGGCAAACAAATGTAGTGTTTTGAGAAAAATCACATGTTTGTTTCAACTTTGTAAACGCTCTAGCGGCTAAAGTATTCGACGTAGGTGGGTCAAATAGAAAAGGTTGGATAATTCAAGGAGCTTTTAGAAAAGCCCTCAACTTATTTTCTATTCCTAACAAAAGCCTGGCAAACAAATGTAGTGTTTTGAGAAAAATCGCATGTTTGTTTCAACTTTGTAAACGCTCTAGCGGCTAAAGTATTCGACGTAGGTGGGTCAAATGAAAAGCATCGGTTAGATAATTCAAAGAGCGTTTAGAAAAGCCCTCAACTTATTTTCTATTCCTACCAGGAGCCTGGCAAACAAATATAGTGTTTTGAGAAAAATCGCATGTTTGTTTCAACTTTGTAAACGCTCTAACGGCTTAAGTATTTGACGTAGGTGGGTCAAATAAAGAGCATACGTTGGATAATTTAAGGAGCTTTTAGAAACGCCCTCAACTTCTTTTCTATTCCTACCAGGAGCCTGGCAAACAAATGTAGTGTTTTGAGAAAAATCACATGTTTGTTTCAACTTTGTAAACGCTCTAGCGGCTAAAGTATTCGACGCCGGTAGATCAAATGAAAAGCATCGGTTAGATAATTTAAGGAGCCTTAAGAAAAGCCCTCAACTTATTCTCTATCCCTACCAGGAGCGGGGCTATAGCGTTCACAAACAAGTGTAGTGTTTTGAGAAAAATCACATGTTTGTTTCAACTTTGTAAACGCTCTAGCGGCTAAAGTATTCGACGTAGGTGGGTCAAATAAATAGCATCGGTTAGATAATTTAAGGAGCTTTTAGAAAAGCCCTCAACCTATTTTCTAATCCTACCAGGAGCCTGGCAAGAAAATGTAGTGTTTTGAGAAAAATCACATGTTTGTTTCAACTTTGTAAACGTTCTAGCGGCTGAAGTATTCGACGTAGGTGGGTCAAATAAATAGCATCGGTTGGATAATTTAAAGAGCTTTTAGAAAAGCCTTCAACCTTTTTCCTATTCCTACCAAAAGCCTGGCAAACAAATGTAGTGTTTTGAGAAAAATCACATGTTTGTTTCAACTTTGTAAACACTCTAGCGGCTAAATTATTCGATGTAGGTGGGTCAAATAAACAGCATCGGTTAGATAGCTTAAGGAGCTTTTAGAAACGCCCTCAACCTGTTTTCTATCCCTACCAGGAGCGAGGCAATAGTGTTCGCAAACAAATGTAGTGTTTTGAGAAAAATCACATGTTTGTTTCAACTTTGTAAACGCTCTAGCGGCTGAAGTATTCGACGTAGGTGGGTCAAATAAATAGCATCGGTTGGATAATTTAAGAAGCTTTTAGAAAAGCCCTCAACCTATTTTCTCTATTTTCTATTCCTACCAGGAGCCTGGCAAACAAATGTGGTGTTTTAAGAAAAATCGCATGTTTGTTTCAACTTTGTGAACGCTCTAGCGGCTGAAGTATTCGACGTAGGTGAGTCATATAAAAGCATCGGTTGGATAATTTAAGGAGCTTTTAGAAACGCCCTCAACATATTTCCTATTCCTACCAGGAGCCTGGCAAACAAATGGAGTTTTTTGAGAAAAATCGCATGTGTGTTTCAACTTTGTAAACGCTCTAGCGGCTAAAGTATTCGACGTAGGTGGGTCAAATAAATAGCATCGGTTGGATAGTTTAAGGAGCTTTTAGAAACGCCCTCAACTTCTTTTCTAATCCTACCAGGAGCCTGGCAAACAAATGTGGTGTTTTAAGAAAAATCGCATGTTTGTTTCAACTTTGTGAACGCTCTAGCGGCTGAAGTATTCGACGTAGGTGAGTCATATAAAAGCATCGGTTGGATATTTAAGGAGCTTTTAGAAACGCCCTCAACCTATTTTCTCTATTTTCTATTCCTACCAGGAGCCTGGCAAACAAATGTGGTGTTTTAAGAAAAATCGCATGTTTGTTTCAACTTTGT
>NW_024394410.1:0-3394 GCF_016617805.1 Bactrocera tryoni
AACTGAAAGTTCCGTAGAGTTTACATTACTTTGTAGAAACCTGGAGTATGGTAAATCAAAAAATGCTGTGAATGTGTAGAGTAATCTCGGAATAATTAAAAGAGATGGAGTAATAGGCGGCTATTTTGATTTAAAGAGATATCTCCATAGTCTGTTGTATTGAACTCATCTATATAACTTTATTGTTGCTTTCATAAATAAATTTTTGCCCAACTGAACATAAGTCACACATAGCGTGCAGACAAATGACAAATCGAAGGGTCTAGGCGTAAAATTCAATTATGATTGTGTCAGGCAAATATGGCGCGTGGTTGATGAGGGAAATTAATTTTTTCCATTAAAAGCACGTTCACTTCTTTGGTCTTCATTTATGTCATTGTGTAGAACAAAACCACACAGACCTCTGTTTTACCTAAATCTTCAGTTAACATTCTCCAAATACTATTCTTCTCATGCCATCACTCTCGCTGAAAAATTTGTATCGATACTAATAATTTTATGGACTTTATTCATCAATTTAGCACGATTACTAGCTTTTGGACGACCTGACCTTTGTTTATCAATTAAATCAGTGATAAAGATATGCCCAACGCCCTTGTCATTGAAAATAAGACTGCAACTGTCGGGTATGTAAGTTTGATAGTTGACTGATCGGTTTTGATATTTCGTTGTTGGAACGACTAGACCAGAACACAATTCTACCAAACAAATTTTGATGTGCTCTCAAATATCAATCGTATGACACAGTAGTCGTAAAAATAGTAACAAACCCTTCATATAATATTAAAAAATAATACATTACCTATTTATCTTTTGCATTTACATTCAAAAATGTATTATTGAAAGTAATGTTGGTTTAAAAAATATTTAATATTAAAAAAGTAAAGTGCGAACCCCCTTTTGACTTTCAGTGTACTTGCATCAATTTGCATATTAACATATTTTTGCTAAATACACACTTGTTGTTATTCACATTTCAACGTATGTGTGTAGCTTTCGTTTTTGTTGTCTTTCCACAATATTTTCCTGATTTTGCATATTTCTGTCCACTCGGTGCATAAACAACGGTTAACAATCACACCAGTTGACACATTTATGCCCAATATTGTTGTAATTCCATTGTGCTTCTTATGTATTTAAAATTTTCACTTTAGATATATACAGACACATACAAATATGTATTTGATTAAAATATTTCGTTTCAATGACAAATTTGCAACATTTCAATGTTTTGCACTCACCAATTCCGCTTGTAATTGCGTTTATTCAACAATATTTGCTGATCACTGCAATAACCACATACATGTTCACATGTGGTATTCTATTTGCAATTTGAGTGCTTAAATTGCATTTATTTAATTGCCATTCTATACACTGTGCAGAGATGGCAGTCAATAAATATGACAGTGTAGTTGCAATGTATACCTATATATATATATACATACATAAATACATATAATATCTTGCCTCAAGAAGGCATTCTGAAGTTAGTCCATTTGAAATTTAAAATAAAAGATTTAAAATTCGATTATACTTGTATATACCATTTTCGTATTATTTAAATACGAAGAGGATTTCAATTATTTTCCAAACCAGTGAAGACGAACATCATTCTCATGTACAGGATGTATCTTCAATTGGCAAAGGCAATGGTGCTCAAAAACTTTTCATTTCGGTAATATGAAAATTATAAGAGCGAGTATTAAGACGGGTGTTTTTATATTATATAAATAAAGTACATTTTCAAAATAACATTTTACAGAAAAATTATGCAAATTGGATTGGGAATGAGCGAAGTCTTAAATTTAATAAACTCATACAAGCATAATAAAAATATTATTGCTTATTTTAAATTTATTATTTTAATTGGTATATATGTAAAATTTATACCGCAATTACTTTATAGTGGTCCAAAAATATGACTTCTTATTTTTCCCAGAAATACATTTTTATATTTATCCTTTTTTGATTTTCCACATAATTGTAATAATAGTGGCATTTCGCAAATGATAAAATCAACTTTTCAGGAGCTCAAAGAATAAGGAAAAAACTTAAAAGGTCATAAAAAAAAACTGACACATACGAACGCCAAGCCCTTTGAGGGTTTTACTATACTGACATAGTACCATCATCCTGACTTGGAATTTCTCACCCCCCCAGATTAGCTGTTGTACTGTGTAATTGTTGGACAGTTTCGGCGTAATATTCATGAAACCACTTTCGTCGCCAGTAATAACGCATTTGATGAATCTAGTGTCCACCGCTACGATGTCGAGCATATCTTTTGTATATTATAATAAAAGTTGTTGTTGCAAAAGATTATGATCTTGTAGTTTGGTTTAGTACAAAACATCAACGAAAATCTGTTGAGTTGATCCATAAAAGGTGTTGAGCCAACAATACAATTTTCAGGCCCTGAACCACTCCCTTAAGGTGAGTTTTCGGTGACTTCATGGCCTTCACTGAATGCTTTGTTCCACTCAAATACTTGTGTAATGATATAGACTCCCAAACGCCTTTTACAACATTTTCAACGATTGTGTAGCCGTATCCGTAGGGCCGTTGGAAAAAGATCATTTCAAGTAAACTCGGTATTCAATTTTTTTTCTATAGCTGAACATTTAAGTACGACGTTTTCTTCTGGGTGTTACAAACTCCTTAGCAAACTTTATATACCCTGATCAGGGTATAAGGACCTCTACTATCCCGGCTTAGTATAAAAACTCACATATTCCAAATGAGCTTTTTTATTCACTCCTCGAAAGCTACATTGATTAAATATGCAAAGCTGAAACTGAGGCCACATTTCGAAAATTGTAATACTAAGCTCTATGAAACCTTATCAACATCATTTTAAATTGATGGAAAATTTTGTAATATCCTCACCAGGTAAGTACCTAGGAATTCCTGGAGAGCTTATTATACTTTGAGATCTCTTCTGATCTCATCAACATCATTAAATCTTAAATTAAATACTTTGTTTTAGTATTAAAATCTGCAACAATTTATGAGAATATAGTACTTAATATATGAGTATATAGTAAATAAATTCGTGTCGCATTCATGTAATTAGCTTCCGGTCCATTGCGGATGTGGCTGTGGCCATGATGGGCCATTTAAAATAAACGCGAAAACCGACAATCCTACTAGGTCACACTATGTAGATAATATATAATATACAAGTATGTATATGTACATATGTATGTATATACACATAAGTGTATACGTAATTATATTTTTGCTCAAATGTGAATTCTAAATGTAGCTGAATAATGGCAGATAAAACCACAAACTGGACATGTGTCTTTACAAAATTTAACATGACATCACAAATAATGTGTGTGTTTGTACATATACTATATACATATGTACATATGTATTATGTTTGAGGCAT
>NW_024394411.1:0-3274 GCF_016617805.1 Bactrocera tryoni
TTATTATTATATGTATGTTGTTGTTTTTGTAATATTGTATTGACCGCATGCAAAGCGAAGCTTAATGACTTTTCTGCAAAAGCAATTTCAACACAACTTCGAGACACCAGCTGACAATTGACTGCAATACAAATTGCTCACTGCGATTATAGCTAACAACGCAGGTCTTTTTGTTGTTTTTGCATTTTGCTTTTTTACTGCATTTTTATTTTTTTTTTAATTTTATTGCCTGTTGTTCTTATTGACTATGAGTTCAATTTCAATGGAAAATATACAGAAAATTGCATGCATATGTAGAGAGATTGCGAAGAATTCTGTGAAAAAAATTACAACAATTGCAATTTTATTGGAGTTTACTACGCCATTTTGATCATCTAAATCATTTGGTCTCACGTCATCAAAGCTATTATTGCCATCAGCGTTATCATTTCAGAGATAATCACAGGCTGCAATGGCATAAAAAATATCAAAGAAATTAAGTGTGAAATCTGGCTTTAAGGATTTTTATCAGCGAATTTTGTTTTTTTCTGTAGCATTGACATGCTTCATATCAAAAACACTAACCAAAATGTGTTTAGTCGGTCCATAAAATATTATGAAATCCTCTGGTACAGACGATCTTAAAGCACTGTTCCCTTAACTTTTTGAATGATATAGCCGACTCGCATGAGACCGGTTTTCGATGACATCACGACCTTCACTGAATGCTTTGTGTCACTCAAATACTTATGTTCGTGATAGAGTAGACTCTCCAAAATACTTTTGCTACATTTTCAACTATTCCATAGCCGTGATTCCTTTCGAAACATAATACTTCAAACAAACTCATATTTCAGTTCTTCCATGGTAAAAATCACGGCTCAAATTTGATAACAGGCAGATGGTTTGAAAGGAAAATAAGTTGTTTGAAACAACTCCATTTAATTATTCAACATAAATGATATAAAAATACACCGATTATTGCTATAATTCAATTTGTCGCTACCATTTTTGCATTATTTATGTCCTAATCTGGGCGACTTCTGTCCAGTAACCGTGTTCTTGAGCTTTGAGGACAAGAAAAATCTGCTGGAGGCTAGATCCAAAGATCACGATTGACGACGCAATTTGGAGCTCAATTTACGCAATTTTGCCATTGTTTTCATTGTCACCTGATAAATCGACCGATTGCATAATACAATATTAGTGACTTGGCGACTCGATCCATCCACCTCATTTAGTCGCTCATAAGGTTAATAGGGTTTGATACCCACTTACGAATGATTGCTTTGCCAGGTGCAGAACCGATAACACTCATCAAGCTTTTAGTGGGAACAATTTCAGAGGACCGTTTTTCTTTTGAGTTTTTTTATGGAATTACTTTAATTTTGAATTATTGTGCTGTTGGATTGTGATAATTGATATTTTATTCCTAGTTGTGGCTTCGAGGAAGTTTTAAAAATTAAAAACTCATTTGGTTTTCTATTTTTCGACGCATTAAGGGGTTATATATGTACCTTCTTTGTCGAAGAAAAAAAGAAAAGTTTGAATTTTTTTTAGGTATGTAGCAATTATTTCATTACACGAATGTTTTTATTTTTTGATATTACACTTTATTAACAATGTTTGTGCGAAATTTCGTGGAAAAATATCAAATAGTTTTTAAGGGGTGGCTGTTTCCCTTAGAGGCCTTTTTTTGGCAGAGCCTTGCGGTGACAATTCCCCAGGTCGAACAAGTCAACTGAAACCATAAAAGTAAACAAATTTCATTAGTTTAGTGTAATTCCTTGTGCTTGAACGATCGTTTTTATGATTTTTTTTTTTTGTGCACAAGGGAACGTTTTATGCAAAAAATGAACTTTTTGGTCACTAGAAATTTCACTAAAAAATTCATTTCGGCGAAAAAAAAGTTTGTTCGTGAAAAGTCGATCGTTCAAGCACAGAAAAATTTCATTACAAACATTTAAAAAAAAATTTGAAGAAAATCGGTTCAGTAGTTTTTCGCCAATCCATGTCACCCCAAAGTCATTTTTCAAAAAACACCATTTCGAGATATGTATTCGCGTTTAAAGTTTCAAGTTCAGTTTATACGAAGATAAAAGTTAAAGGTTAGAAGTGCTGTAACTTTTTTCTACTGCTCGAATGTCTATGAAAATATGAGAAAATGTTCTCAAGGAGTTGGTCTTTGAGGGGCTATACCAGTGTGACACTTTCAAAAAAATTTTTTTTTTTTGCTTTTTCGATAGTCTATATATTTAAAAATATCCAGTAAAATCGGCGAGGTCGTATCTTAAATAGTTTTTGAATGGCAGCGTTCTTAACAGCGACCGCTCACAGGTGCAAACATATATAAGTGAAAATTTAAACGCGTTTTTCTCGAAACAACATTTTTCAAAATTGCTGACATTATCGACTTCAAATTAAAACTGTATATAGTTGAATACATTTGCTATAAAATAGACTACGATCTTTTTGATTGGTTGAAAATTGTCAATTTGGCATTAAAAAAACGACCATTTTTCGTTAAAAAGGATTTTTTTTTTAATTACGCCATTTTCTTAATTTTTGATATTTTTCAAAAATCGTAGTTCATTGTATAGAAAATATATTTAAGTTTAATAAACATTTTGAATTTTTTTGTTTCAGCTACTCAATCGACCGGAATAATGCCAGCAGTTGAGGCATTTCTTTTTTCGGCACTTCCGCAGACAGCACATAACTCCGTTACTTTTCAATATTTTTGTAAAAAAAAATTTTTTAATATAGCTAAAAATATACTTTATTACGGCCATAGAACGTCGCAACGTTCAATCCAGTACTTTCTTTTAAAGAAATTAACGAAAATCGCCTAATTTTTCATGCGTCAGACTGGTATAGCCCCTTAAGATAAAGCAATAAAAAAATTTTGAATTTTTTAAATTAAAAAAGGTATATAACCCCTTAAATTACAGAAAAACTGTATTTTTTTACTTTTTACCAACGAAAAGCAACTGAAATCGTTTGTAATCCTCTAAGTTTTCCAAAAACAGCATTTTCTCGAAAATTGGTTTGAATCATAAATGTGGGCAACATTTGATACTAGTTGTCTACTTTTAGGCGGATATAATTAATTAAGTAAACCCTTTAAAATTGTTGTTTGAATATCTTTA
Organism: Bactrocera tryoni; assembly: GCF_016617805.1. Lineage (NCBI taxonomy): Eukaryota > Metazoa > Arthropoda > Insecta > Diptera > Tephritidae > Bactrocera > Bactrocera tryoni. The sequence continues at coordinate 3,129 of NW_024394411.1, forward strand.
AAAGGTTCTTTAGTCTCACAAAAAGATTTTTTTTAATTTTAATGCTTTAATAGTTTTTGGTATTTTTTTTTTTAAATTTTCAAAATTTTTTATTAAGTTTTTCTGTTTTTTTATTTTTTTATTCCTGTCTTTATTTTTTTTATATT
>NW_024394412.1:0-4375 GCF_016617805.1 Bactrocera tryoni
CAACAATGTCAGCCTAGAAATCCAACGCAGAATAACTCTTGCCAACAGGTGCTACTTCGGACTGAGTAGGCAGTTGAGAAGCAAAGTCCTCTCTCGACAAACAAAAACCAAACTCTATAAGTCACTCATAATTCCCGTCCTGCTGTATGGTGCAAAGTCTTGGACGATATCAACAACGGATGAGTCGACGTTGCGAGTTTTCGAGAGAAAAGTTCTGCGAAAGATTTATGGTCCTTTGCACGTTAGCCACGGCGAATACCACATTCGATGGAACGATGAGCTGTACGAGATATACGACGCCATCGACATAGTTCAGCGAATTAAAAGACAGCGGCTACGCTGGCTAGGTCATGTTGTCCGGATGGACGAAAACACTCCAGCTCTGAAAATATTCGACGCTGTACCCGCCGGGGGAAGCAGAGGAAGAGGAAGACCTCCACTCTGTTGGAATGACCAGGTGGAGACGGACCTGGCTACGCTTGGAATATCCAATTGGCGCCACGTAGCGAGAAGAAGAAACGACTGGCGCGCTGTTGTTAACTCGGCTATAATCGCTTAAGCGGTTTCTACGCCAATTAAGAAGAAGAAGATATACTAAGGTTTCCGTCTTTATTCATAAATAATAATTTCACTGTAGTGAATAATTTACTACAACACAGCAAATCTAAAAGTGAGGAAATGTTCATTCTGAGAATTCGAATGATTCAAACCGATTTATCGTTTAAGTTCGAAATTTTACAGTTTCATATGTACATACACAAGTATGTACGTGGCATGTTAGCGTGTTGGAGAGCCATCTTCTTTATTTGTTTACACGCTACAGAACAAAACAAAGAACGAACTTCGCCAAAAATATATAAATTGATCAGAGACGTTATTCCCTGAATATATTAACATTCCATTCAAATAAATGGCCTTGATCAGAGATCAAAAAGCGTTTTAACTATTTCAAATAAAAATTGGGCGGGGCGTAGTTCGCCGGGTCAGCTAGTTACTTGTATAAAATAATTTCGATGTTTCACATCTGCCAGCTGTCAGTTGTCAACTGACAGCTCACTCTTTTTTTTTAATAATTCTTCACTTTCTAAATGAACTTATACATATTCATAAAAATTGAAAATGCTTATAAATACCAAATATGATTTCAAAAGATAAGGCCATGTAGAACCTACACGCACATAGCAACTACGAAACAAAAGTGGAGTTATGCCATTTCGTACAACAAATTCATTGCTAAAAGTGATAATTTAATACTGCTATCGGTTTTCATCTTCACCTATTCGGGATATCTCTTAATCGGTATTAGAAATCAAAAGAAGACATATTGACCACTGTGGACTTGTTTCCAAGCTGCATATGAAGCAATAGTAGAATCTGACGACTCTGATCTTCTAGAAAATTTCAAGACCAGTTTGAAGAAACAAAAGCAAATGCATTTACTCCATTTCCGAGTATAGAGCTGCCACAAACTCAAAGTCAAAAGTCAAGTTCAGGCACCTATCTCAAGGTTCCCATATATGACACAGAAATTTTTCATGGTGGTTATGAACAATGACTGTCCTACAGGTATAACTTTACAGCCATTTACATCAACTATCATAAAATATCTAGCGCAAAAATTCTATCAGCTCCGATACAAAAGAGTACTCATTTAATGACGATAATTTCAATTGGTTCACAGAATGGTTGCGGTAATACTAACATTGTACACAAATTCAAGAGCGGAAATTTACTTCATATCGGAATTGTATACATAGCTGTGCGAACAAAAAGAGGTAAATATATTTTGCGGGTTTTAGAGTTTCGCTTTAATATTTATTTTTATTTACCTTTGTATGGTAATGATACGTTATACTTGTATCTAAAAACGTTTTTATTTAATAAGAAAAAAAGCACATTTTAAAACTGCATAATACCATATTGTTATTCCTTTTTTATACTCTCGCAACAAAGTTGCTAAGGAGAGTATTATAGTTTTGTTCACATAACGGTTGTTTGTAAGTCCTAAAACTAAAGGAGTTAGATATAGGGTTGTATATACCAAAGTGATCAGGGTGACGAATAGAGTTGAAATCCGGATGTCTGTCTGTCCGTCCGTCCGTCTGTCCGTCCGTCCGTCCGTGCAAGCAGTAACTTGAGTAAAAATTGAGATATCATGATGAAACTTGGTACACGTATTCCTTGGCTCCATAAGAAGGTTAAGTTCGAAGATGGGCAAAATCGGCCCACTGCCACGCCCACAAAATGGTGGAAACCGAAAACCTATAAAGTGTCATAACTAAGCCATAAATAAAGATATTAAAGTGAAATTTATGTTAAATTTGGACAGAGAAAGTTATTTAACATTTAGCTAAGCTGCAACACACTGAGAAGCGCGAGTTATAGCGTGAATAATAACAAAAACAATATTTATTTTTGGATATGCCAGGCCACTGGCAAATTCTTGCAAATTTAATACTTGCTAAAATAAGATAATCAGGGAATATAGTGATAGCAGTTGCTTCGTCAGGAATTGCTGCTACCCTTCTAAAGAATGAAAAAAACTGCTCACTCATCTTTTAAATTCTACACATGACTGGCGCGCTGTTGTTAACTCGGCTATAATCGCGTAAGCGGTGTCTACACCAATTAAGAAGAAGAAGATACCCTGATTGTCAACGAAATAAGCGATTTAATTATTCAAAAAGTTCACGAAAATACAAAAAAAATACAAATGGATAGACAACGTAACTAATATCAGAAACGCAGTCCATTATCCATAGAAGATTTTAAATTCATTTAAAGCTTCTAGACTGCCACCACATGAATAGGCCTTAAAAATGGAATTCCAAGAATGCTTTTGAGGAATTTAAGTACTCCAAGCTTGTGCAACGGACGAGGCTGCTTATTATGCAACTGAAAGACAATTTAATTGTAGCAACCATTATCACCAGGATTCCGATGAGCCCAAGTAATCAATTTATATTGCTGCCACAAAATAAATTAACATCAAATATCGTTTATAGGGAAGCTATGGCTAAATAAATTATTTTTCATGACCGTGAAAGTGAAATATATAGTAAAGGCCTTTTTAGAAAAATTAAAAAAATAATAAAAATGCAAAACAAAAAATACTTTAATGTTCGTATTTCCTTCATTTAACTAAGTTTTAATGACCCCACGCAAAATCGAGAAAGTATGTGTGGGAGAGTGTGTAGAAAATTATAACTTTTGAAATGATTGTTTAATACACGTTAGAAGCCGGGGCGGGTTGCTAGTAATATTTATATTCTCTAAACATATTGCAGTTTCATTTAATGAAAATGCTTACATAAATATATGGTTTGTAATATTTTTCATTTTAGTTATTTTACCAAAATATTCAAAAAATTAAAATTTAAATAATAATACGCACTTTAGAATAGGAACACATATTTTCAAAAAAATAAAAACACATGAAGTAAAAATATATTTGCGCGGTATGGCATTATTAATTGAGAGTGACTAAGCACACAAATAGAATACAAACGCTAATAGGTCTGTGCTGAGCGCTCATTTGTCACATGTGTTTGAAACTGAAAGTTACTGTAACTTAAATGTGCTGAAATGTTATCAGCGCGTGAAAACAGTGTCCAAAATTTAAAAAGAAAAATTAATTCATTAATTTGAAAGCAGCTGTAACTTTTCATCCAAAGAACATCTTCGAAATATTTATTGCTTTTTTTGTTATTTGTTTTATATTTTGTAGATTTATGGTAGTTATAAAAAAACTTAAAATTGTTAGGCAATTTCACAATTGTTACCCACAGTGCTCTCATTTGTAAACAAGGAGCGACAAAAATACGTAGCTCTCAATTCTCCGTTCATGTTTGCCCGCGATGTTCCCTCAGCTATCCCTCAAAATGTGCACGCCTGACCGAACGGTGCAAAGTGCCAATGAGGGCTAATATTATTATGTAAATGCATAATACATTAAAAATCACAGTTACTTGACGAAGACGGCACTTTAGCACTCCAATTGTCCTTTCAACTACATTCCTTGCTTTTGTATGTTTCTTATTAAATTTTGATTCCGCTGTTCTTTCGCGTTACAGAAGGGTGTCCATATATTCTCGTGTAATAAATAACCAGAATTACCAAAAATATATTTAATTTTAGTAATTACAAACATATGTATGTAAGTAAACCTATATATATAAAAAGAAATTACATTTCCTTGGTAATCTTATAACTCAAGAACCGCCGAATCGATTGACACAAAAATTTTAGAGTTCGTTCCTACCTATAAGGAGGTGGTTTGTGTGAAGTTTGTTTGGAATCGGTGCAGCCGTTCCTGAGTTTGACACTTTTTGTGAGTAAATTGGAGGATGGGGTCATGTGTAGAAGTTCACGCAAG
>NW_024394413.1:0-4042 GCF_016617805.1 Bactrocera tryoni
TTCACATATTAGAGTTATTAATTTTCTTCATCTTACTGAACTTGGCATAAAGCCATAACGGCAGTGCATTTGGAAAAATTCCACAATTTTACATTTAGGTATAAAACCGACTTTCTTGCATGCAAACATTTAGAAATCCACGTCAAGTAGCTTCAAATCATTAGCTTCACATATTAAATTTTACTAATTTTCTTCATCTTACTGAAATTGGCACAAAGTCAAAACGGCAGTGGATTTGGAAAATTCCAGAATTTTACATTTAGGTATAAACTGAATTTCTTGCATGTACACATTTAGAAATCCATGTCAAGTTGCTTCAAATCATTAGCTTCACATATTAAAGTTAATTAATCTTCTTCATCTTACTGAAGTTGGCATAAAACCATAACGGCAGTGCATTTGGAAAAATTCCACAATTTTACATTTAGATATAAAACCGATTTTCTTTCATGTACACATTTAGAAATCCATATTAAGTTGCTTTAAATCGTTAGCTTAACATATTAAAGTTAATTAACCCTCATCATTTTACTCAAGTTGACATAAAGCCACAGCGGCAGTGCATTTTGGAAAAAATCCATAATTTTACATTTAGGTATAAAACCGCTTTTCTTGCGTGTACACATTTAGAAATACATATCGAGTTGATTCAAATCATAAGCTTAACATATTAAAGTTAACTAACATTCTTCATCTTACATAAGTTAGCATAAACCCAAAACGAAAGTGCATTAAGAAAAATTACAGAATTTTACATTTAGGTATAAAACCGATTTTCTTGCATATGCACATTTAGAAATCCACAAGGATTTGCTTCAAATCATTAGCTTCACATATTAAAATTTGTATAAAATTGCTGCCCAAATGAGCACAGAAAAGTTCTAAACACCTTAACGATTCTTTAGTAAAAATACAAACGGGTTAAAATGTACAATCACTTAACATTTATTTTTAGCATAAATTTGTATTTTACAAAGTTAGTTATTACAAATAAATAGGCGGTGAGTCTTCACTTCCGAGAAAGAATTGCCGATGCTGGTGATCGAGAAGCCGCGGGTCCATCGCATTGGATAATCACGTTAGAGGCGCAAGATATTGACGCGGCGCAGTGTATGAGCGAATGAGTCCAAAAGCAGCGATGATCAAGTCCTTTTGTTAAATAGATAGTTGTCATCTGCTGTGGTGAAATGCAATTTGTCCCCAGGTGTGTTGTATTAGTGCATGTTGTTTTCCGATGTTAAGTGTGGCGTTCTTCTCAGGGGAGTTGAGTTGTGCTAGGGTGCGCCAGTTTTTACCGGATAGAGAAGGGGAGGCTTAACTCATTTAAACAAAGTTAATTAACGCTCATCATCTTACTAAAGTTGACAAAAGACCTTAACGGCAGTGCATTTGGAAAAAAAAAATACATAATTTTACAGTTAGGTATAAAACCGATTTTCTTGCATGTACACATTTGGAAATCCATACCAAGTTGCTTAAAATCATTAGCTTAACATATTAAATTAATTAACCCTCATCATCTTACTCAAGTTGACATAAAGCCATAACGGCAGTTCATTTGGAAAAAAATCCATAATTTTACATTTAGGTATGAAACCGATTTTCTTGCATGTACACAGTTAGAAATCCATATCGAGTTGACTCAAATCATTAGCTTCACATATTCAAGTTAATCAATCTTCGTCATCTTACAGAAGTTGGCATAAAGCCAAACGGCAGTGCATTTCGAAAAAAATCCATAATTTTACATTTAGGTGTAAAACCGATTTTCTTGCATGTACACAGTTAGAAATCCATATCGAGTTGATTCAAATCATTAGCTTTACATATTAAAGTTAATTAACCTTCTTCATCTTACTGAAGTTAGCATAACGCCAACACGGCAGTGCATTTGGAAAATTTCAGAATTTTACATTTAGGTATAAAACCGATTTTCTTGCATGTACACAGTTAGAAATCCATATCGAGTTGATTCAAATCATTAGCTTTACATATTAAAGTTAATTAACCTTCTTCATCTTACTGAAGTTAGCATAACGCCAACACGGCAGTGCATTTGGAAAATTTCAGAATTTTACATTTAGGTATAAAACCGACTTTCTTGCATGTACACATTTAGAAATCCATATCAAGTTGCTTCAACTTAGTAAATTCGCATATTAAAGTTAATTAACTTCCTTCATCTTACTAAAGTTGGCATAACGCCAAAACGGCAGTGCATTTGGAAAATTCCACAATTTTACATTTAGGTATAAAACCGATTTTCTTGCATATACACAGTTGGAAATCTATGTCGAATGGCTTCAAATCATTAGCTTCACATATTAAAGTTAATTAATCTTCTTCATCTAACAGAAGTTGGCATAAAACCAAAGCGACAGTGCATTTGGAAAAATTCCAGATTTTCACATTTAGGTATAAAACCGATTTTCCAGCATATACACATTTAGAAATCCAGAACGAAATGCTTTAAATCATTAGCTTCACATATTCAAGTTAATTGACCCTCATCATCTTACTCAAGTTGACATAAAGCCATAACGGCAGTGCATTTGGAAAAAATCCATAAATTTACATTTAGGTATAAAACCGATTTTCTTGCATGTACATAGTTAGAAATCCATATCGAGTTTATTCAAATCATTAACATATTAAAGTTAATTAACTCTCACCATCTTACTGAAGTTGGCATAAAGCCAAAACCGCAGTGCATTAGGAAAAATTTAACATTTAGGTATAAAAGCGATTTTTCTGCATGTACACATTTAGAAATCCATATCAAGTTGCTTCAAATTGTTAAATTCATATATTAAAGTTAAATAACTTTCTTCATCTTACTCAAGTTGAAATAAAGCCATAACGGCAGTGCATTTGGTAAAAGTTCACAATTTACATTTAGGTATAAAACCGATTTTCTTGCATATACACATTTAGAAATACATATGAAGTTGCCTCAAATCAATAACTTCATATATTTAAGTAAATTTACCTTCTTCCTCTTACCAAAGTTGACATAAAGCCATAATGGCAGTGCGTTTTGAAAAATTTAAGAATTTTACATTTCAATATAAAACCGATTTTCTTGCGTGAACACATTTGGAAATCCATATCAAGTTGCTTCAAATTGTTAAATTCACATATTAAAGTTAATTAACTTTCTTCATCTTACTGAAGTTAGCATAAAGCCAAAACGGCAGTGCATTTGGAAAATTCCACAATTTTATATTTAGGTATAAAACCGACTTTCTTGCATATACTCATTTAGAAATACATATGAAGTTGCTTCAAATCGCTAACTTCATATATTCAAGTTAATTTACCTTCTTCATCTTACTCAAGTTGACATAAAGCCATAACGGCAGTGCATTTGGTAAAAGTCCTCAATTTTCATTTAGGTATAAAACCGATTTTTTTGCATATACACATTTAGAAATTCATATGAAGTTGCTTCAAATAATGAACTTCATATAATTAAAAGTACCTTCTTCCTCTTACCAAAGTTGACATAAATCCATAATGGCAGTGCATTTGGAAAAATTCTAGAATTTTACATTTCGGTATAAAACCTATTTTCTTGCATGGACACATTTGGAAATCCATATCAAGTTGCTTCAAATTGTTAAATTCACATAATAAAGTTAATTAACTTTCTTCATCTTACTGAAGTTAGCATAACGCCAAAACGGCAGTGCATTTGGAAAATTCCATAATGTTACATTTAGGTATAAAACCGATTTTATTGCATTTAAACATTTAGAAATCCATATCGAGTTGATTCAAATCATTAGCTTCACATATCCAAGTTTATTAACCTTCGTCATCTTACAGAAGTTGGCATAGAGCCATAATGGCAGTTCATTTGGAAAAATTCCAGAATTTTACATTTGGGTATAAAACCGATTTTCTTGCATGTACGCATTTAGAAATCCACAACGAATTGCTTCAAATCATTAGCTTCACATATTAAAGATAATTAACCCTCATCATCTTACACAAGTTGGCATAAAACCAAAACCACAGTGCATTTGGAAAAATTACAGAA
>NW_024394414.1:0-3000 GCF_016617805.1 Bactrocera tryoni
ACGTTTTTGTATTGCCAGCGTTGAAAAGTGTATTAATTATTTATATCCTGGCAGCGGGCGGCAGAACCGAATGATTGCAGTTACCGTGAGTTGTTTGATTTTGAGGTATGCAAAAACATGTGCGACATACTATTAAAACGCTTGTGCAAAGACTGTCTCAATCCAAAGTGAGTTAATTAAAGAGAAAGCGGCGACAATTGAAGTTTTTGGTTGTAGATTTTTAGGGTGCAGAAGAAAAATTAAAAATAGTAATATTTATATATGTATATAAGTATTTTTTTTGTAGTTTAAAAGCTCATGTAATTTGTAGAATCAATTTTAAAAACCAACTCACCTCGAACACTTCTTAGCAAAAATTTATTGACTGTAAATATTTATTAACTATGAAGAGTTTCGAGAAGCAATTACCCGCCTGAAGAACAACACAGCAGCAGGAGCCCATGGCTTATCGGTCCAACTATGCAAATATGGCGGTATAGAAATGAAAAGATGCTTCTTTGCAAGATATGGTCGCATGAAAGTATGTCCGATAATTGGAACCGAAGTCTGTTCTGTATAATACACAAAACGGGGGACCCCACAATTTTCGTTAATTACTTTGAGAAAAGCCTCCTTAATATCGCATATAAGGTTCCATCGAGCCTAGTGTGTGAAAAACTGAAGCCAGGCGGCAAAAAACTGATTTGACCTTATCAGTGTGGCTTTAGACGTAGAAAATCCACTATTGACTAGATTTTTACCATGCGTCAAAACTTGTAAGAGAGTTTGTAAAGAAGATTGACACACATAACTTCTTAGTAGATTTCAAACTCGTCTTCGACAGCATGAAAAGGTATTGCCTCTATGCTGCTCTGTCTGAACTTGTCAACCCCACAGAGTAATTCGGCTGTTTAAACTGACGTTGAGCAACAACAAAAGCTCCGTCAGGATCGGGAATGACCTCTTCGAGCCATTCGATGCTAAGCGAAATTTCAGACAAGGATACTCCTTATCGTAGACTTCTTTAATCATTTGCTGCAGAAAATAATAAACAAGTAAGCTGTGTTTATCCCAGAAGAAGAAGGCAACAGTAAGTAACACCTTCAAATATATCCACTTTCAAATATATCCTAACTTTTCCAGCACCGTTCACAGATGGATTATATCTTTATTAAATGGCGTGAACTTATTCGGCTCCTAGAAAAACAAGATTCTAATCTCATAATGTGACAAAAACAAGCAAAACTGCACGACTCGTATACCCTATATGGTAAAAGAGTTGTTAAATTTTTGAACTAATGTCCAGTTTGCATTCTATAATCATTCGTTCAAGTTTGTTTCTTAATAAATTAATAGTATCAATTTCTCGGCTTAAATCTAAGAAACAGTGGGTGTCTTGTTATTTTATAATCCGTCCGAATATTGGTTACATAGAATGGCTATTAACTTGAATCGAACGACTAGTTTGTTAGGTTGGTCTGGTAGGCCAATTAGCCACACATAAATCAGTTTTGGTCCCTTGTGATACCAGATGGAGTTCAGTTACTAGGTCCATGAGGAGTAGTCATTCTTTGGATGCCTGCGCTTGGCGTGAATTTCAACAGACTTCGTGGCCTCAATTTCGATACCTCTTCCAGTGTTCAAGACATGTTTCATTGTTTCTCTGGTGCCTTGCTCTAAACATTTCCTTCAGTTTTCTCGACTTGTTAGACCCAATTTGCGGGCGTGTGTCTCCATCAGAAAGTGAACAGTTAGTATTCCGATCATATTTTCTCACAGTTCTTTCTATCGAGTGCTAATAAGAATTTTGTGCACTTCCGACCTACCGTTTTGCACATAACTTTTGCACTTTTATACCCTGGTAGCTCGTTCCATCGGGTTTTGACTTTATTTAGCATTCTTCTTTCCAGATCGTCGTATAGGCAATGCACGGCTCACCCAATGTTGATCACGTTTTCGTATGTTACCCACAATGACTGTGTGGCCTAACATCCAGTAGAATAGAGAAGGTGCTTATTTCTGCTAACATTTTCCACTGCTGCCCTACTTCCCCAGACACTTCTGGCCGATATGCGATACGAGGTTACTGCCTTGATCGCGGCCTGGTTGTCTACGTAGATGTTGACTCTGGAATTGCCTGGATTACAGGTCAGCTCCGCGCCTCTAACACAAAGACTTCAGCTTTGAATATACTGTGATAGTCTAATAGTCCAGCAACTTCTAAGGCTGCCTTCTGCCTAACTCTGGATAGTATATCCCCGGATTAATTTGTTATTAAAAATTTTAATTTATTTTCAAATGAATTATTCACTTCAGTCAAAAGATCTTGCTATGAATTAAAGGTTTTCAAAATATTTTTATCACTTACTTCCTGCCCAAGCTTACTATTCTATTTGTGATTGCTACGTGTAAGCTTATATAGAAATTTTTTTAGAGAACATTTTGTTTAAGCGTAAACGCTATTTAGTTGTGCAGCTATGTATGTGTTATGTTTATGTCAAACAAATTTGACCTTGAAAAGCTGTTCCCGACACAGTTGCTTAACTACTACGCAGAATGCTGGCGATTAATGGAAAAGTCAATGCAAAATATTTTCACCTATTTAACGAAAGCTGTCAGAAGTTACCGGAGGCCTTTGTGCACTTTACGATTGACGTGTTATTATGTTACGAGAACTCGTGGACACTAACACATACGAAGGTAAATGAGTGTGACGAATCGGGAGAGCAGAAAGTGGTGACATTTTGCATGAAGTTTGTGTGCTTGTGACGTTGTTTCTTCAGTCTAGACGAGCTTATTATGTTCATGATTGTTGCGTAAATAAGACGGATTTATTATTATGAATTAAAGCAACGCAATATTTATAAATGTGAGTAATTAAGGTTTGTTTAATGGAAGTTTTCTTGGATTGATTGGAAAGCTTTAGTGCTTTAACATCGTTAACAACCTCTTTTGGGCGTCCACTGCACTCACTATCTTTGGTGCCCGTTCCACCACGTCTAAATTTACATTGACGATGGA
>NW_024394415.1:0-5941 GCF_016617805.1 Bactrocera tryoni
AGTGCCTTTGGACAGATTCCACAATTTTACATTTAGGTATGAAACCGATTTTCCTGCATTTAAACATTTAGCAATCCATCTCGAGTTGATTCAAATCATTAACGTCACATATGCAAGCTAATTAACCTTCGTCATCTTACAGGAGTTGGCATAAAGCCAAAACGGCAATACGTTTGGAAAATTCCAAAATTTTACATTTAGGTATAAAACCGAATTTCTTGCACGTACACATTTAGAAATCCACATCAAGTTGCCTTAAATCATTAGCTTAACATATTAAAGTTAATTAACCTTCTTCATCTTACAGAAGTTGATATAGAGCCAAAACGGCAGTACATTTGGAAAATTCCAGAATTTTACATTTAGGTATAAAACGGATTTTCTGGCATGTATACATTTAGAAATCCATACAAAGTATCCTCAAATCGTTCGCTTAACCTATTAAAGTTAAATAACCCTCATCATCTTACTCAAGTTGACATAGGGCCAAAAAGACAGTGCATTGGGAAAAATTACAGAATTTTACATTTAGGTATAAAACCGATTTTCTTGCATGTACACATTAGAAATCCATATCAAGTTGCTTCAAATTATTAGATTCACATACTGAAGTTAGTCAACTTTCTTCATCTTACTAAAGTTGGCATAAAGCCATAACGGCAGTGCATTTGGGAAGATTCCACAATTTTACATTTAGGTATGGAACCGATTTTCCTACATTTAAACATTTAGCAATCCATCCCGAGTTGATTCAAATCATTAACGTCACATATGCAAGTTAATTAACCTTCGTCATCTTACAGGAGTTGGCATAAAGCAAAAACGGCAGTGCATTTTGAAAAATTCCAAAATTTTACATTTAGGTATAAAACCGATTTTCCTGTATTTAAACATTTAGCAATCCATCTCGAGTTGATTCAAATCATTAACGTCACATATGCAAGTTAATTAACCTTCGTCATCTTACAGGAGTTGGCATAAAGCCAAAACGGCAATACGTTTGGAAAATTCCAGAATTTTCCATTTAGGTATAAAACCGATTTTTTTGCATGTACACATTTAGAAAAACATATCAAGTTGCCTCAAATCATTAGCTTAACATATTAAAGTTAATTAACCTTCTTCATCTTACAGAAGTTGACATAGAGCCAAAACGGCAGTACACTTGAAAAATTCCAGAATTTCACATTTAGGTATAAAACCGATTTTCCTGCATATACAAATTTAGAAATCCATATCAAGTTGCTTCACACAACTAGATTAACATTTTAAAGTTAATTAACCCTTATCATCTTACTCAAGTTGACATAAGGCCAAAGTGCATTGGGAAAAATTACAGAATTTTACATTTAGGTATAAAACCGATTTTCTTGCATATACAAATTTAGAAATCCATATCAAGTTGCTTCAAATAACTAGCTTAACATATTAAAGTTAATTAACCCTCATCATCTTACTCAAGTTGACATAGGACCATAACGGCAGTGCATTTGGAAAAAATTCCAGAATTTTACATTTAGGTATAGAACCGATTTTCTTGCATGTACACATTTAGAAATCCATATCAAGTTGCTTCAAATCGTTAGCTTCACATATTAAAGTTAATTAACCCTCATCGTCTTACTCAAGTGGACATAAGACCATAACGGCAGTGCATTTAGTAATCCATCATGAGTTGATTCAAATCATTAACGTCACATATACAAGTTAATTAACCTTCGTCATCTTACAGAAGTTGGCATAAAGCCAAAACCGCAGTACGTTTGGAAAATTACAGAATTTTACAATTAGGTTTAAAACCGGTTTTCTTGCAAGTACACATTAAGAAATCCATATCAAGTTGCCTCAAATCATTGGCTTAACATACTAAAGTTAATTAACCTTCTTCATCTTACAGAAGTTGACATAGAGCCAAAACGGCAGTACACTTGAAAAATTCCAGAATTTCACATTTAGGTATAAAACCGATTTTCTTGCATATACAAATTTAGAAATCCATATCAAGTTGCCTCAAATCATTGGCTTAACATACTAAAGTTAATTAACCTTCTTCATCTTACAGAAGTTGGCATTAAGCCAAAACGGTAGTGCATTAGGAAAGATTTCACAATTTTACATTTAGGTATAAAACCGATTTTCCTGCATTTAAACATTTAGCAATCCATCCCGAGTTGATACAAATCATTAACGTCACATATTAAAGTTTAGTTACCTTCTTCATCTTACAGAAGTTGGCATAAAGCCATAACGGCAGAGCATTTGGAAAAAATTCCAGAATTTTACATTTAGGTATAAAACCGATTTTCTTGCATGTACACATTTAGAAATCCATATCAAGTTGCCTCAAATCATTGGCTTAACATACTAAAGTTAATTAACCTTCTTCATCTTACAGAAGTTGACATAGAGCCAAAACGGCAGTACACTTGAAAAATTCCAGAATTTCACATTTAGGTATAAAACCGATTTTCTTGCATATACAAATTTAGAAATCCAAATCAAGTTGCTGCAAATCATTAGCTTAACATACTAAAGTTAATTAACCCTTATCATCTTTTACACATATTTACACTAAGAAATCCATATCAAGTTGCCTCAAATCATTGGCTTAACATACTAAAGTTTATTAACCTTCTTCATCTTACAGAAGTTGGCATAAAGCCAAAACGGCAGTGCATTTGGAAAGATTCCACAATTTTACATTTAGGTATAAAACCGATTTTGCTGCATTTAAACATTTAGCAATCCATCATGAGTTGATTCAAATCATTAACGTCACATATACAAGTTAGTTAACCTTTTTCATCTTACAGAAGAGTACATAGAGCCAAAACGGCAGTACGTTTGGAAAATTCCAGAATTTTTCATTTATAAATCCATATCAAGTTGCTTCACGTCACTAGATTAACATTTTATAGTTAAATAACCCTTATTATATTGTACACATATTCACAATAAGAAATCCATATCAAGTTGCCTCAAATCATTGGCTTAACATACTAAAGTTTATTAACCTTCTTCATCTTACAGAAGTTGGCATAAAGCCATAACGGCAGTGCATTTGGAAAGATTCCACAATTTTACATTTAGGTATAAAACCGATTTTGCTGCATTTAAACATTTAGCAATCCATCATGAGTTGATTCAAATCATTAACGTCACATATACAAGTTAATTAATCTTTTTCATCTTACAGAAGTTGACATAGAGCCAAAACGGCAGTATATTTGGAAAATTCCAGAATTTCACATTTAGGTATAAAACCGATTTTCTTGCATATACAAATTTAGAAATCCATATCAAGTTGCTTCACACCACTAGATTAACATTTTAAAGTTAATTAACCCTCATCATTTTACTCAAGTTGACATAAGACCATAACGGCAGTGCATTTGGAAAAAATTTCCAGAATTTTACATTTAGGTATAAAACCGATTTTCTTGCATGTAACCATTTAGAAATCCATATCAAGTTGCTTCACACCACTAGATTAACATTTTAAAATTAATTAATCCTTATCATCTTGTACACATATTCACATTAAGAAATCCATATCAAGTTGCCTCAAATCATTGGCTTAACATACTAAAATTTATTAACCTTCTTCATCTCACAGAAGTTGGCATAAAGCCATAACGGCAGTGCATTTGGAAAGATTCCACAATTTTAGATTTAGGTATAAAACCGATTTTCCTGCATTTAAACATTTAGCAATCTATCATGATTTGATTCAAATCAATAACGTCACATATACAAGTTTATTAACCTTCTTCATCTTACAGAAGTTGGCATAAAGCCATAACGGCAGTGCATTTGGAAAGATTTCACAATTTTACATTTAGGTATAAAACCGATTTTGCTGCATTTAAACATTTAGCAATCCATCATGAGTTGATTCAAATCATTAACGTCACATATACAAGTTAATTAACCTTCGTCATCTTACAAAAGTTGGCATAAAGCCAAAACGGCGGTACGTTTGGGAAATTCCAGAATTTTACATTTAGGTATAAAACCGGTTTTCTTGCAAGTACACATTTAGAAATCCATATCAAGTTGCTTCATATCATTATCTTAACATATTAAAGTTTATTAACCTTCTTCATCTTACAGAAGTTGACATAAGACCATAACGGCAACGCATTTGGAAAAAATTTCCAGAATTTTACATTTAGGTATAAAACCGATTTTCTTGCATGTACACATTAGAAATCCATATCAAGTTGCTTCAAATTATTAGATTCACATATTGAAGTTAGTCAACTTTCTTCACCTTACTAAAGTAGGCATAAAGCCATAACGGCAGTGCATTTGGGAAGATTCCACAATTTTAAAATTAGGTATGAAACCGATTTTGCTGCATTTAAACATTTAGCAATCCATCATGAGTTGATTCAAATCATTAACGTCACATATACAAGTTAATTAACCTTCTTCATCTTACAGAAGTTGACATAGAGCCAAAACGGCAGTACATTTGGAACATTCCAGAATTTTACATTTAGGTATAAAACGTATTTTCTGGCATGTATACATTTAGAGATCCATATAAAGTATCCGCAAAGCATTAGCTTAACCTATTAAAGTTAAATAACCCTCATCATCTTACTCAAGTTGACATAAGACCATAACGGCAGTGCATTTGGAAAAAATTCCAGAACTTTACATTTAGGTATAGAACCGATTTTCTTGCATGTACACATTTAGAAATCCATATCAAGTTGCTTCAAATCGTAAGCTTCACATATTAAAGTTAATTAACCCTCATCGTCTTACTCAAGTGGACATAAGACCATAACGGCAGTGCATTTACCAATCCATCTTGAGTTGATTCAAATCATTAACGTCACATATGTAAGTTAATTAACCTTCGTCATTTTACAGAAGTTGGCATAAAGCCAAAACGGCAGTACGTTTCTAAAATTCCAAAATTTTTCATTTAGGTATAAAACCGATTTTCTTGCACATACACATTTAGAAATCCATATCAAGTTGCTTCAAATCACTAGATTAACATTTTAAAGTTAATTAACCCTCATCATCTTACTCATGTTGACATAAGATCATAACGGCAGTGCCTTTGGAAAAAATTTCCAGAATTTTACATTTAGGTATAAAACCGATTTTCTTGCATATACACATTTAGAAATCCATATCAAGTTGCTTCAAATCGTAAGCTTCACATATTAAAGTTAATTAACCCTCATCGTCTTACTCAAGTGGACATAAGACCATAACGGCAGTGCATTTACCAATCCATCTTGAGTTGATTCAAATCATTAACGTCACATATGTAAGTTAATTAACCTTCTTCATCTTACAGAAGTTGACATAGAGCCAAAACGGCAGTATATTTGGAAAATTCCAGAATTTTACATTTAGGTATAAAACCGATTTTCTTGCATACACAAATTTAGAAATCCATATCAAGTTGCTTCAAATCGTTAGCTTCACATATTAAAGTTAATTAACCCTCATCGTTTTCCTCAAGTGGACATAAGACCATAACGGCAGTGCATTTGGAAAAAATTCCATAATTTTACATTTAAGTATATAACCGACTTTCTTGCATGTACACATTTAGAAATCCATATCAATTTGCTTCACATCACTAGATTAACATTTTAAAGTTAATTAACCCTTATCATCTTGTACACATATACACATTAAGAAATCCATATCAAGTTGCCTCAAATCATTGGCTTAACATACTAAAGTTTATTAACCTTCTTCATCTTACAGAAGTTGGCATAAAGCCATAACGGCAGTGCATTTGGAAAGATTTCACAATTTTACATTTAGGTATAAAACCGATTTTCCTGCATTTAAGCATTTAGCAATCCATCATGAGTTGATTCAAATCATTAACGTCACATATACAAGTTAATAAACCTTTGTCATCTTACAGAAGTTGGCATAAAGCCAAAACGGCAGTACGTTT